>NW_022286627.1:0-2767 GCF_004355925.1 Anarrhichthys ocellatus | reverse complement strand
ACACACACACACACACACACACACACACACACACACACACACACACAAACACACACAAAAAAACACAAAAACACAACACAGCCAGACAGACAGACACACACACACACAGGCGTCGGTACATTTACATTTCAGGCGTGCTAAAAGCTGCAGGTCGTCCGTCGGCAGCTTTTCTACCCGAGGACATTTCCATTTCACATCTTGACTCGGTGCTCTTTTCCACAGCGACTAAGAGCCGTGAATCACAGGAAAGTACTGTAAATTGACTGTCTAATTCTCTCTCTGGCACTTATTGTCCTCTCGGGTTTATAAACTCCGCCCACCTGCTCTCCCCGAGGCACTGTAAAATAAGAAGCTATTTGAAGAAATGTGAGGTCAAACTTAACGACTCGCATGTTTTCTAGACGGTTTCTTTGAAGGTTTCATGTTACATCACTTTACAGCACATTATTTAATAAACATGGGAGATTATACAGCAGCATTAACGTTGTGTTGTTGACACTGATTGTTCATATTTTACAGGACATGTCTCACGTTGTTTTCAACTTATTTATGTTTCGTTTTGAGTCTGATTTTCATGCTTTGATGTGAAACTTCTTACGTGACTTTTTTAATTTCCAACTGTTTTGTTTAAGTTTATTATTCGTGCTTTATGTTAAACTGTTGATGCTTCTGTTTTTGACTCTTAATGTGATTCTCCTGATAAAATAACAATAAGATAAAATAAATATATAATATGAAGCACTTAGTGACGGTGGAGGCAGTGGAATGCAGGGAGCACGTCTGAGTAGGAGGATTAGTCTCTGGCTGCTCTTCTCATCTGATTTAATTAATAACATCACAGCTTCTTACAGTCATGAGGTTAAGATTTGTATTTTAAAGATTAATGGACCACAACAGCAAACAAATGTGATATAAACCGTCTGAACTTTCTTCTTTAAGACCTCAAAAGGAAAAAGAAAACGATGCATGTTCACAAATACAGTCGCAGTATAAAGTACCAACTAATGTTAAATAAATGAGCCGGTGTGGAAACAATGTCTTAACTGGAGATCCACAACATCCAGTGAAAGCGTCTGAGTCCTTGAAGTGTGTTTAATGATCAGACGACCACATGGTGATTTAGATCATTTGTTTTCTGACATGTAACCTGTCTGTGATGTGAAACCTCCTTCTTCCTTAACCTGCTCACGTTGTTCAGTTTGTTCATCATGTGCACCATCCTGACCAACTGCTGCTTCATGGCCATGTCCGAGCCGGCGTACTGGGCCAAATACCTGGAGTAAGTAGACCTGAACCCGTCTGTCTGTCTGTCGCTCTGGTTGCAGCAGCAGCCTGGACAGACCAAACCTAACATCAAAGTGTCCGCTGACATTATGTGTGTAACTGCTACTCATATCATTTCATAATTTTATAGCTTCAAATGCTTTTTTTTTAAATCTTGCGTTGAACATTGTTTCCAGGAACTTTCTGCCACCTGCTAGTTGGGTTTACAATCTGTACTGAATGCTGTCAGACATACAGTTATCACTGGTCATTTGGTGTCTCTTTGTAGTTCTTCTGAGTCTCTTTGTTGTCGTTTTATGTTCTTCATTTGGAGTCTCTTCCTGGTTGGTACGTGACGTCCTTTAGGTAACCCTTCCATTGGGGCTGAAGCTTTCCCTTGAGATGTTTCTGCAGACACACATCTTTAAAACATTGCCCGTTAAATTCTAAACCATTTGATTAGCTTGACACCACGAGGGGGGTAACTGTGGATAAACTGACCCCTTTCTTAAGTCGGTCTTTCAGCTCTGGCTTCCAGCTGCTGCTGACGTGACTGCCTCCCTCTCTCCTGTCCGTCTGTCTTTGTACGGTTGAGTTGACGCCCCGTCGGGTCAAACTTGTTTCTGGGGACAAAAATAAATAAGTGAAGGATGTTTGGCGGCAAGAGTTGAGGCTCTGCTGATTTAATGAATATTCATCCTCCCTCTCTCCTCTCTCTCCTCTTTTTCTTTATTCATCTCAACTCCTTATTCTCTTCCTCCTTCACACCTCCTCCTCTCATTCTTTAACATTTAATTCCTAACATTTGTTCGCCCCTCCATCTGTCTTCCTCTCATCTTAATCCTCCTCTTCCTCAACCTTCTTTTCCACTTCATTTCCTTTCTCCCTCCTCCCTCTCCCCTCCTTAAACTACCATTGACATCCTCACTTTCTCTCTTTTCATTCCCTCCCTCCCTCAGGTACACCTTCACAGGTATCTACACCTTCGAGTCTCTCATAAAGATCTTGGCGAGGGGTTTCTGTGCGGGACCCTTCACCTTCCTGAGGGACCCCTGGAACTGGCTCGACTTCAGTGTCATCGTCATGGCGTGAGTCAAACACACGCAAACATGCATACGTTTAAAACTTCCTGTTCCTGTTAACAAACGTTACACACAGCCGATAACGCAAAAAAAAACAGCTTTAAGTGCTCAACGAGTCGTGCTGCGATCAAAGATGGACGTCCTAACACAAGCTGGTCTCATCCAGCATTCGTAGCAATACCTATACGAGAAATAACGCGCCGTAATTCGTAGATGTCCCACGAAATTATTTCGTATGCTATCCACAAAGTCTTGAACAACGAAGTATAAAGACGGCTAAATCACACAACGGGCAGGAGGGGGGGGAGGTGGACGGTACAACGACCAAGTAGATCGATGTTCGTTTCACCATCTTTTCCTAAGCCTAACTATTTCCGATCTTTTCCTAAACCTAAGTATTTCCGATCTTTTCCTAAACCTAA
>NW_022286626.1:0-2767 GCF_004355925.1 Anarrhichthys ocellatus | reverse complement strand
GAAGCTCACGCACAGAGAAACACCGACTACAGTTAAAAAGAGGAATATTAGGAGACGAGAGCTTTTGTTCCGATTCTGTATTCGTGGGCGTCTCAGCTTCCTCACGGCTTCCTCACTGCCAAGCCTTCTTCTGGAGGCAGAGGCTAAGTAAGCACGCCGCCGCTGCCAGCAGTTTGTTGGCAAACGCTAACCGCCACCTGCTGCTGCTGTCGAGGTGGCATTCACCGCGACCTGGCAGAGCATCTGGCAACCAGAGAGCCGGTGACGCCCCCCCCCCCACCCCACCCGACGAGGGGCCCCGGCTCAGCCACCGGCAGCCTGCTCTGTGGAGGCTTCAAGGGTGTAACGAACAATGTTCATGAGATTCTTTCTACTTTCCCACCTCGCTGGAGAACACGAGTCACGTACAAGATATAGAAATATAACAACAGACGTCACAGAATAGAGAACACGAGTCACGTACAAGATATAGAAATATAACAACAGACATCACAGAATAGAGAACACGAGTCACGTATAAAATACAATCCGATTATTTTAATAACTTTTGCATTTGAGACTTAATTTAAAAAACAGTAAAACAACCACTTTCTCAAAGATAAATACTAAACACAAACACTTTATATTTATTACCTCATACGTAAAGGGAAGACTTGTAGCTAAGTGGAGAGCAGGGCTGTCATTCAATCAGAGGGTCGGTGGTTCGATCCCCGCCTCTGCTAGTCACATGTTGATGTGTCCTTGAGCAAGACACGTAACCCCAAAATGTTACTTGTGGCTGAGCCTACGGTAGGATACAATCTGAATTGTAAGCTGTTTGGGATAAAAATGATTGTATTGTAATGTCCTTTGATTGTATTTTTAGCTTTTGTTGTTTTTTATTATACCTTTACTATTTGACTATTTATTGTACTTTGCTTTGTTTTTATTTACTTATTTTGTTTTCTACTTTTCTCTCTTGTTGTTTTGTCCACTTTGCTGCTGTAATCATAATAAATGATTGTCTTATCTTATCTTAACATATTTTAAATGAAATCAAAATGCAGGTTAACGCTGTACATCACTGGTTTACAAAATGATCTCGTACAACTAAATACAACCACGGTCTGGATATGAGACGTGGACGTCGTCATAATGACGTCTCTCGTTGGTTTGTGGATGTTTTGAAGCTTCAAGTTCGGCATTTTGGCCGTCACCATCTTGTTTTATTTAGCAACCAGTGAACAGGAAGTGACCATATCTGGACTGAGGAGGAGTGATGTAGAGACGCCATATACGTCTGGTAGAGACCTGTCAATCACTGTGTAGCCCCGTCCTAAAGCATCCCCTGCTTTATGGTCTGTTTGACTCTAAATGGACCATAATGTACTAAATGAACATCATATATATATATATATACATATATGTGATATATATGTGATATATATATACAATAATCGTGAATCTTACTTCATCAAGAATTGTCATCAAACATATTTTAAAGCTTTACAGAAAGAGAATAAGAGGGATTTTTGTTTTGCAGTGAAAATAAATCTCTGATAAAAGAGAAACTGGTTAAAAATTTAGAAAATATTCTTTTGAACGTAACAAAATATTTTCAGATTAGCAGTTCTAGAAAATTAGCCGTCTCCTAAAAATGACGCTTGTGTCGAGGGAAATGTATATTTTCATGGATTAAATCTCAAAAGTGTTTTTAAACGAGTGTGTACAGAGGATTCTTGGTGGTGAATGGGTCAAACGTCACAGGGCCTTAACCAGGACACTGCAGGTTCCAATCCCGAGCAGACCGAGTATTTCAGTTCCCTAAAAATAACAGAGTACTTTCGTTGGTTTTATTTCCATTTTTCTAGGCAATATTAAGACAAAACCAAGACGTTCTACTAAACCAGCCACTTAGTTTTGCAGGTTTTTGTTGTTGTTTTGTTTCAGTTTAAACGCTAACGTTTTACAAACTGTTTAAAACTGCGAGAAAATAAGTTTCCGTCAGTCCCGTTTAGTTGCATGGGATCATCATTTTATAGAAGACAGGGATGAACAATTTATTTTGTTCATTGTCACTTTTCAGAGCTTACAAATCCTCACACATCAAAACCAGGAACAACAACAATACCAACGCAAAACATCGCAATAAAGTGAACCAATGAAGAATAAATTAATAAGTAAAATAAAGTGTTAGATTCAAATAAAATAAATAGATAAACAATTACATTCTAAACACGTACATGTCCAAGTATATGCAATATAAACTTGATAAACATAAAATGTGACGCCTTCATCAAGTCTTGGTGACTTTTTGTGAACTATTAATTACTTGTGACTCCATTTCTCTCAGAATGTCACCGATTCTGTCAAGAGCACAGGGTTGAGCGTTTTGATCGAATATCATATCACGACAGGCGATATCAGAGGTTATGTTGTGAATGTGAAGTTACACTCTTAACTATTATGAGCATTATTGTGGTTGTGTTGCTGCAGATGTCAAACCTTTTCCAGCTTTGCATCTCTCGTATTCTCATTCTTGAGCTGTGTGAATATCTTATTGTTTTATGTCTGTTGTTTCACCTTGAAATGCAGCTTGAGGGATAAATGAAGTTTTCTGAATTCATCAGAAAAGTTTGACTATAGTGAGGAGGGAAAAAACAAACAACTTGTTTTTCTGTATAAATTCCTTCCTTTCTCTTATTGATTCGCAGCTCATTTTGTCTCTTCTTTACTTCTCCTGGTGTTTTTTGAGAAGAGCTCCATGTTAAAGATTTTCATTATCGCT
>NW_022286625.1:0-2768 GCF_004355925.1 Anarrhichthys ocellatus | reverse complement strand
TTCATTTAGTACATTATGGTCCATTTAGAGTCAAACAGACCATAAAGCAGGGGATGCTTTAGGGCGGGGCTACACGGTGATTGACAGGTCTCTACCAGAGACGTGTACGGCGTCTCTACGTCACTCCTCAGTCCAGATATGGTCACTTCACTGGTTGTGAAAAAAAACAAGATGGCGACGGGCAAAAATAAGATAATAAATCTTTGAAAAAAAGAGTAATAAATCAAGAGAGAAGTAGAGTCATTTTCTCATAGACTTCTATACAACCAGAGGAGTCGCCCCCTGGTGGACATTAGAGAGAATGCAGCTTTAACACATGGAGCTTTGAGGTCGTCTCCTGATTGTGTTCTAATGTGGACGGAGATATTTCGTAAAACAAAGGTCGAGGACAGACGTAAAGATGTTGTGTATACGTGTAGACAGAGCCTGATGCTTGCCCCCCCCCCCCCGGTGGCTCTTTAAAAGAGCTGTTGACCTTTGACCTGTGGGAGGAGCCTGAAGACGTCAGGATATTTATTGCTCCTTCATAACGTTTTCTCTCTTTGTGAAGTAAAGTGAACTTTAAGCGGTCGTGGCCGTAGCGTCCCTGTCTGACCTCTGGTGGGTCCTCTGGGGGGCAGCGGCGGCGTCGCTCCCGGTGGCGGGAGGTTGAGGTCCATCATGGTGCCGTAGGTCTCGTTGCTGATCATCACGCTCGGCACCTGAGGCCTCTGTTTGTCCCTCGCCAGGCAGGCGGCATCCCGGGCCAACGCCGCCAGGTTGGGCTGCATGGGGCCGCTGCCCGGCACGAAGCAGCTGACCGGACGCTCCTCACGCCGGTTGGGGATTGGCTGCAGTTAAAAAAAACAAACACACTGTTACTCGTCTTCACCGCCCCTCATGTCTACAAGCTGCTCAACGTGAAGCCGGCCGACCTCGTCCTCCGTCTCGTCCTCGCTCTCATCAGAACATGAAACTCACACATTATTTAAATATCTGACGATGATTTAATTCATAAAGGTAGATGATCTTTAGACTGAGGGACGATCAGGGGGCCGACTTACAAAATAAAACAAACACACAAAACGATGACAAAGAGACACACAAAGCCCACAATATGACCACAAAGGGCTGCAAAGCTACCGAAAATAGACGTTTAAACAACCACAAAGAGACACAAAAACAACATCTAGAAATTTAAAATCACTAAAAATAGACACAAAACGACTGCAAAGAGACAAAATCATCCACAAAATAACCACAAGGAGGAGCAAAGTGACTGAAAGAGACAGAAAACGTTGAGAAATGACACAAAACGACTAAAAATAACGTGAAGCCGGCCGACCTTGTCCTCCATCTCGTCCTCGCTCTCGTCCATGTCGTCGTTCTGGAGACGCCACTCGTACTCGACGTGGACGTGGACGTTAAACTTCCCCGTCTGAGCCTGAGTCAGCTGAAAGGCAGCGACACACGGCCGTGTTCAACCCCAGAGGAACAGAATGAACTGAAATCAATCTTCATCTTTACAGCCGCATCGTACGCGTGGAGATTATTTAGTCACAAATACGGTTCCTGAAGGTGAAAAATGAACCTCGGAGCTCAAAAAGTAGTAAATAAAGTGTATTAATTCTACAATGTCAGCATAAAACACATGAATAAAACGTTAAGAGGAGTAACATGATGTGTGACGGTTAACAGAACTTTCACTTTCTGAACTTTAGTTCTTTTGTCTTTCTGTTTCAATAACTTTAGTATATTTATATTATATATACATTTAAAAACATATTGAACGATCACCGAGTTTCAGTTTTTTGGAATTAGCTTAGCATAGAAAAGTTTAGCTTTATTTACGGTTGCTTAGCTTTCTTTGAATTGTCTTAACTGTTAAAGTTCTTTTTTGTTTAATGACATTTTATTGTGAAACCCCGACTCAGTTTCAGTTCTTTGTCATTTATTCAGATCAGGTTCAGTGTTACCAAGTTTACTTTAGCTTAGCTTTAGCTTTAGCTTAACTCAGTTCAGATGCAGAGTCTCACCTGTTCTTCACACAGAGGGTGTCGGAGGCGCTTGGCGATGTCCAGCGGCGTCTCTCCCGCTTCGTTTGCTGTGGAGATAAAATCCAAGAAGACGATTAGAATCGGGCGAGCGAGGCCGTGTCCCTCCGAGTGTTCGTGTTCTTACTGATGGAGACTGAAGCTTTTCCTCTCAGCAGCAGCTTCAGACACTCGCTTTTGTCCGTCAGACAGCAGTAATGCAGCGCTGTGCTTCCTCTGGCTGTCTGCTTGTCCAGGTTTCCACTGAAACACGCCTCGGTGTTACTATACATGTGTGTATACCACCTTGGACTCTTTTCAAGCATTTATTTCTGCAAAATTCATCATGACAATGATGATGTCACCTGTTTTGGGCGAGGAAGTCCACGATGTGGAGGGAGTTTCTGTCGACCATACGGACCGCCAGGTGCAGCACCGTCTCTCCGGGTTCCTGACAGAAACAAACTCAGCTCACTGTTCTGAACCAATGACTGTAAAGAAGAGGATGTCTTCATGGGGACGTCTCTCATCGGTTTGTGGACGTCTTGAAGCCTCCAGTTTGGCAATTTGACCGTCGCCATCTTGGTTTTTTTACAACCAGTGAACAGGAAGTGTCCATATCTGGACTGAGGAGTGACGTAGAGACGCCGTATACGTCTTTGGTAGAGACCTGTCAATCACTGTGTAGCCCCGCCCTAAAGCATCCCCTGCTTTATGGTCTGTGTGACTCTAAATGGACCATAATGTACTAAATGA
>NW_022286624.1:975-2768 GCF_004355925.1 Anarrhichthys ocellatus | reverse complement strand
TATATATATGTGTATGTATGTATATATATATGTGTATGTATGTATATATATATATATATATATACATATACATTTATATATAAATATATATATATATATAATCTCTATCTGTCCTGTCTTGTATAAATACATCAATGCTGAGTAGTTGAATGAACCGTGTCTGTCTCTGTGTCCTCCGTCTCTCCAGAAACTCTTTGGCAGCCACGAAGCGTCGTCCGTCCAGCTCTGGGTCTCCTACAACCGCCAGCCAATGAAAGCCGCCCAGTTTCAGACCCGACACCCAATCACAGTGAGTCTCTTTGACGTGTGCTCTCAGCAGAAATGTACAGGAGTGAGGAACCGATGCTGACGTCGGGCCGCCTATCCATCGACCCTCAACACTTCATTTTGGTACAGTCTGAAATGTGGCGCATCAGTTTCTGATCAGATTCGTCTTGTTTGTGTTCTTTAATGACTTAGTGTCTGACTTGTACTATTATATTACTCAAATAATAAAGCTTCCACAGAGGGACACACAAAAGACATTTATACTGTTGTAATGTAATTATCTGTAAACTCATATCTCATATTCATGAACTACTTTATTACCTTCATAGAAACCCTGTAAAGACACGAGTCAAGTATTAAATGAATTATAAAGAAACAAAGGTTGAATATCCTGTAAAATATTTGATGACAACATATTTACTCACTGGTTGATCGTCTTTGTTAAATCCTCTGACATATAAATATCTTTTTATTTTTGTGACAGTCGAGTCTAAAAAGCTCTGAGCATGTACGCTAATTATAAAAACTCTAAACAATTACTATAAAAATAGTAATAGAATACGACTACTACTACTAATTGTAATCATATTTTGTATTAATAATCATTTTAATAATAATTGTAATAATATAGTTTTATAATAATTTTAATAAGGACACTTCTTAATAATAATACTTTTTAATATATTACAATTTTAATGTTTTTTAAAACTAATACTAATAATAACACTTTTTAATAATGATAATAATTGTAATAATAATAATAATTTTAATAATAACACTTTTTAATAATAATTTTAATAATACAAATGTTAATAATACTCTGGAGTCAGAGTCCTCACATCCTCAGCTCTGCTTTACTTCAGTCTGTTGAAATATAAACGCTGCGTATGAACTTTGTGACTCTCGTTTCTAAAAATATGAAACGACTCAATCGACATCCTGATTGTGATGGAAGAACCGCCTGCATTACCCAGAATACACCTCCCTGTCGACTGTGATGTCCAGTCACGTCTCATCAGACTGTAGTGTGGTGACCTCATGATGACCTCATCTCTGTCCTCACAGGAGTACTACATCGCGGACGCGTCAGAGGACCAGGTGTTTGTGTGTGTGAACCACCTGAACAACGTCACACACCTGTACATCTCAGACACGCAGGGTCTGTCCTTCTCCCTGTCTCTGGAGAACGTCCTGTACTTCAGTCCCGAGGGCTCGGGCAGCAACACGCTCATCAGGTACCACACGCACACACTCATCAGGTACCTCACACACACACACACACACACACACACACACACACACACACACACACACACACACACACTCATCAGGTACCACACGCACACACTCATCAGGTACCTCACACACACACACACACATTCATCAGGTAACACACACACACACACACACACATTCATCAGGTAACACACACACACACACACACACACATTCATCAGGTAACACACACACACACACACTCACACACTCATCAGGTACCACACACACACACTCACACTCATCAGGTA
>NW_022286624.1:0-875 GCF_004355925.1 Anarrhichthys ocellatus | reverse complement strand
ACACACACACACATTCATCAGGTAACACACACACACACACACACACATTCATCAGGTAACACACACACACACACACACACATTCATCAGGTAACACACACACACACACACTCACACACTCATCAGGTACCACACACACACACTCACACTCATCAGGTACTACACACACACACTCATACACACACACACATCAGGTAATCAGGTGAATCACATTCTGCATGTTGCTGGTAGTTGAGCAGATCACCTGATCACACAGAGGCTTATTAAACATAATGCTCCTTTATCTAATAACACACAATCTATCCATCTGTCTGACCTCTGACCTCTGACCTCTGCGTTCCTTGTTTTACTGATCACTCTTCATCGTAATCGCATCAAAAAGCTCTCGTGTTGTTTTGGCAGGTTCTCTGTGTGTGAGTGACTGACACTGTGTCTTGTGTTGGTGTATTGAGCTGGTGTGTGTGTGTGTGTTTGTGTGTGTGTGTGTGTGTGTGTGTGTGCGCGCGTTTTCTTACATCATATCTGAAGTGTGAGCTTCCTGTTTACGTCGCTCTTCGGCTGTAATTTAAAAACGCTGATGTAGTTTAGTTCAGCTGTTGGTGCTGCAGTGTCGTCGAGCGAAGTGAATGAGAACAAGTTCAGGGATTTAAAAATGTAAGAAATGAGCAACACGTTCAGACTTAAACCTCTGCTGTAACAGTAAATGGTGTTTTAACGCAGAGTAAAACATTGATCCGTCTGATTTGACGTTTTATCAGCAACTTTGGTACATTAAAGAAAAAAAAAGATTTTTCTTTGATGTACAAAAGTTGCTTATATTTAATAATTGTATTTATAATAATTGTATTTTACTAAACACAAAGATGAAATAAAGAA
>NW_022286623.1:0-2768 GCF_004355925.1 Anarrhichthys ocellatus | reverse complement strand
AACAGTAGAGGATTTGTGTCTATATGTAGGAGTATTCAGTTTTCTAAATCTAAATGTACAGTTTTATATCTTTATGCTGTTTGTATAAAGGGAAAATGATAACTTCACAACCCACCTTTGCACACATAAATTGCACACTCAACCTATTCAGTCTTTGAATTTACATTCATATATAATTCAGTTTATTGTCTTTTGAGATAATAACAAAAAGTGCTTCGTCATTGCACGTGTGAATAAATCAATGGAATATGAAAAACCTGTTTTTCCCCGAATGAGGAAGGGGGATGCGACCTCATCCCTCGTCTCACAGCTCTGCCGCTGTCTGAGCTCAGTGATTGGCGGAAATGCGTGAGTGACGTAACGTGTGTCGCGAGCTCCGGCAAGGGTATAAAACCACGGAGCGAGACGTTTACCATTCACACCAGGGAAAGAAACCACAAGGAGTTCTTGCTTCAACAGTGTTTGAACGGAACTTCTTCCTTTGTCCCGCGTACTACTTCTTCTACTCTGCATTCCGGACACGACAAACCTTTATTACTTGAACACTACCGAGAAAGTCTCCGTTAAGCTATTTTTTTGTACCGTTTTGCGAAGAAAACAAGAGAAGAAACCCGCAAGAAACGCCAGCTACAATGGAGTCTCAGGTCCGTCAGAACTACCACCGCGACTGCGAGGCCGCCGTGAACCGGATGGTCAACATGGAGCTGTTCGCCTCTTACACCTACACTTCCATGGTGAGAAGAACACTTCAATTTATTGTATCTTTGTAGTATGTATAAATGTATGCTAAGTATCTGCATCTATTGTATGTCTTGATATAAAAAAACAACATTGGCTGTTAAAAGAAGAAATATAAAATACAATTGTCATTAAATTGATTGTGTTTTATAAGTAATGCAGTATGGCAGCACTGTTTCTCTGCATCTCTCACTTGTTTATCTGATGGTTGCCAGATAAGGAGTGTTTTATCCCCCACTCACCACATTGAGTGAAACATGCTGAGTCATGTTTATGCTGTTTTTTTTTTTTTTGTTTTTTTTACTTCTTCAAACATGACGCTGGTCTGTGTCCAAACCGACTAGACTCTTCAAAATCATGACTCATGTGTTGTTGGGTCCATAACTTTTGGACACTGGGAGAAATCCCCCCCTCCTTCCTGCAGCCATGTGCTCTCAATCGCCTCCAAAACACAACAGCAGGTTTAAGTCAAAATCAAATGGATTTATTATCCAAGAAGCATAAAAACGGATACAAACCGAATCACACTATTAATTTCATAACAAACATAAAATGAAAGTGAGGCCCTGTCCGGGCCACACGATCTCTCTCTCTCTCTCTCTCTCTTTTTCTCCCCCCAAGATCCTTTGTCCCTCCAAAGTTACATCTCTCAGCACATTGATCACCTCACTGATTGGCTGAAGTCCAATAAGCCCCTCCTTGGCCCATTGTCCTAAACTTCACACCTCACCCAGCCACTTTCCAACCCCTCTTGGTCAAAACTTCCCAAAGTAAATGCATTGTAACATAATTCCATAATTAGGAGTTTAAAAACTTAAATTCCTCACAGTGCCTGAGCACTACTTTGCTGCATAACTACTGTTTGGCACAACCTTTTTTTTTTTTGATTAATAATGGGTGAAATCTGCTAATCACAGTCCTAACCTCCGCTCTTCCTCCCCTCTTGTCCCTTGTTTACAGGCCTTTTACTTCTCCCGTGACGATGTGGCCCTCGAAGGCTTCGCCCATTTCTTCAAGGAGAACAGCGACGAGGAGAGGGAGCACGCCCAGAAGCTGCTGGCCTTCCAGAACAACAGGGGAGGACGCATCTTCCTCCAGGACCTGAAGGTCGGTACACACTGGAGGACTGGCCCCGTTGAGACGTGTCTTGCAGCGCCCTGTCTGTCTAGGACAAATAAACTGGGATTAACCTGCAGCAGTGGGACACTCGGTCCCTCCCATTTACCACCAATTATCATCATGACCGTTCAGTCCGCTATAATTAAATGTTTTTCCCTCCGTAGAAACCAGACCGTGATGAGTGGGGCAGCGGGCTGGAGGCCATGCAGTGTGCCCTGCAGCTGGAGAAGAACGTCAACCAGGCCCTGCTGGACCTGCACAAACTGGCTTCTGACAACGTAGACCCTCATGTAAGTGTGAATTAGTGCCGTGAGGTCTGCCAAAGACGGTCCCGGCTACACCACAAACTCGTGTGCTCTAGCATTCGTCTGTACGCGTAGTAATCTCTCTCTCTCGTCTCCGTTCCTCAGATGTGCGACTTCCTGGAGACCCACTACCTGAACGAGCAGGTGGAGGCCATCAAGAAGCTGGGCGACTACATCTCCAACCTCTCCCGCATGGACGCCAACAAAAACAAGATGGCGGAGTACCTGTTCGACAAGCACACCCTGGGGGCAAAGAGCTAAATATGCAAAGTCTCAGGGTTGAGCCTGGAGGGAAGATGTGGCACACAGGCTTTAAACGCACCCTTCTGCTCCAGTGAGCGTGAATTTAAATCTAATCTGCTTGACCTGTGGAGTTGATGAGTTCTGGTGGTGTCGCTGGGTTTTTTTAAATGTCATTTAAGGATAGATATTTATAAGGTGATGACTTTGCCCTCATTACCTATAAATCTCCTCTTGTGTGACATTTGAATGACTGTTTCTGATCTGTTCTTAATCTGAATAAACATGTTGAGCTGGACTCTGTTGTCTGATCTGCATCTGTTACGCACCCTTTTCATATTGACTTAAAAGCTGTTATGTTTACAC
>NW_022286622.1:0-2770 GCF_004355925.1 Anarrhichthys ocellatus | reverse complement strand
TCCGTCACAGGTAACACTTTTAGTTTGTGTAGGTCAGCTCCAAATGCTCAACATTTAGGAAACACTGCTGGTGTCTCTGATGACGGAGAAATAGTTCATGTTTTTTTGTTTCTTTACAAATCCAGGTTTCCAGGTGGAGATCAGCCAAATAAAATCATGTCATTTTGAATGTACATGGGCTGATCTGAAGTGTCACAGCAGTTGTCGTCTAACTTATTCAACTTCCTACAACTGGTACAAGAACGGAGTGAAAATAAAGCCAGAAAAGGAATCTTTTCATCATTACTTTTATCATGAAGACAGCTATTCCTGCGCTGCGAGAGGATATGAGGCGTTCCCTTCTCCGTCAGTGTGTGAGTTTCCTCCACGAACTTCCACTCACATGACGCTGTGTAGATACAAGCTTTCATGTGTGTTTACATGGACGACATCGTGCACAGTGATGCAATTACTGCAGTAAAGAGGGTTTTTTTTGTTTTTATAATAATAATCAAAAATCTTTCATTTTTTCAGGTGTTGGTGGTCAGACCTGCAACAAAGTGACATACGCTGACAGAAGCATCTGTGCCTTCAAAGGCTCGTCAGTGGACATTTCTTGCACATATAACGGTTCTAAATATATCGCATCTAAATTCTGGTTCAGTTCTGATCATCATCACAGTCGGTATCTCTCACGCGCTGAGGACCTTCGTAAAGACTCCTGGTATGCAGGTCGTGTTCAGGTCTTTGACACAGAGAGAGGACGCTCCACTCTGAGAATCACTGACCTGAGAAAGAGAGATTCAGCCGAATATCACTTCAAATTCAACCTAGGAAGCTTTGAATGGAGGAGCAGTTTACCTGCTACAACTCTGACCGTCACAGGTACAGATGAACACAAACTGATGGTGCAGTTAATGTTGTCAGTATTCATCACGATGATTGTGTGCTTTCTGATTAAAGGCAGGGTTGGTGATCTTCAAGAAAAATGTATCGTTATAGTTGTTGAAATAATCACTACATCCAACAGCAATCAATGAATAAAACGCTCTGACAACATGGCCGTCCTGTAACGTGATTCTCCAATTTAAAGTGAAAATAACTACACACTTACATTTTTAAGCTTTAAACTGAATAATACGACTGTTATGTTATGAAACGCTGGTTGATATTGACATTTCTGACTAAATTTATAAAATAAATCTGCATTTCTAAATGGCTCAAAAAACGTTCTATTGTTTTAAATCAGCCTGAATCTTTGAAGGCCGGTTCTGAGATAGAGTCGATCGTTTGAGACTAATCTACGTCATGAAACAAAAACATGTCAACGCCCTCTAATCTGACCCCCCTCCTCGCCTCTACCCGCAGCGCCTCTCATTTTTCAAGATTCAAATGTACATAAGAAAGTGGTAGATTGTGCATGGTGTCATTTCATATCACATTTGCTGTTCCTTGTTCACAGATCCAGATTTACAGGTGCAGGTGATCTGGTCTACTACTGGTCCAAAGCTGATTTGTCACAGCAGCTGTCTTCTTTCTGGCCGTTCGTCCTTCGCTTGGTACCAGAATGAAACGAAAAGGATTCAGGATGAAACATCTCCTTTTTACGGAGGATACGTTGATCCCGTCGACAGTTATTCCTGTTCTTACCAGACCTACCACTCCCCTCCAGTGTGTGAGTTTACTCCACTCTCTCACTAACATAATGTCCTTAGGTGGAAACTTTAAAGCTGCTATAATCAATAGTTTTTTTTACAGAAACAACCTCTTATATGTAATGTGACGCGTGTTAGCTGCTAAGGAGACGGATAAATCCATCAGGACCATAGACTGTATATAAGAAATGGACTTAGTCAAAAGATGTTTTCACTCCCCAATCCTCCAATCACCTTCCACGTATTTGTTGAAAGTGGCTGTAGTGACTGTAACGAACCATCTCGTGTGTCAGTTTATGTGGAACTGCAAACGGAGTTAAATGGAGAGCGAATGTTGGACATCCGGTGGACACAAACAGAACTCACAATGAACACTATTTGGTTTGTGTCGGCTGGATGTGTAAAGAGGCCTCAGTTTGTCAGCTAAGAGGTGATGATATCAGTCTTCTGTTTACGGTTTGTTTCTGCTGCCACCAAGCGGCAAGAAGACGAGATTTTTTATGTCAATATCAGAGTCAATGTTCAACTCAGTCTCACTAAACATCACATCACTTCATCACTGCAGAATCATCTACTATCAACGCTACGTCTAGATAAACTCACACACATGTTGTTAAGGTCCGATGCAAAAAGGGTTGGAGAGAGTGAGAACATAACATGAATCAAAGGTGTACGGGAATCCAATACTTTCCTCTCAGCCAATCACATTGCTCCTTTCAGAAGTTTTTTAAGTTTTTGCAAAACAATTTGGCACAGCTGTACACGTATGGCGGCCAATAACTTTAATGCTGACATTTTAAAATTAAATTCAAGATACCCTGTGGAGTTTTTGACCACCGGTAGTGCTACAGAATCATTTCTTTAACGAGTTTGTTCTTGTGCAAATGAAAACAAAACATGCAAACATTCACGCTGGCTTCTCGACACGTGGCCGAGGTAATACTCAAACGAGTGTAGAAATAAAATAAAGCAAACGTTGATGCAAAATGTGTTTGTTGTGATGAAAGTGGGTGAGTATTAATGTGTGTTCACATTGTCTCCTCCAGATGCTCCGAGGGTTCCCTTAGTGTTGATGAGTCCTTCTGGTGACATCATGAAGAACAGTTCAGTGACTCTGACCTGTAGCAGTGATGCTA
>NW_022286621.1:0-2771 GCF_004355925.1 Anarrhichthys ocellatus | reverse complement strand
ATATACACATACATATATACATACATATATACATACATATATACATACATATATACATACATATATACATACATATATACATATACATACATATACATACATATACACATACATATACACATACATATACATACATATACACATATACATATACACATACACATATATACATACATATTATTCAAACCCAACTTGGAAAATGTTGGGAGGTTTGAAAAAAAAAAGAAAACAAAAAGAAAGTAAGGATTTCTAAATTGACTTATTTAATTGCAGACAACATGAACACCAGATAGTTCATGTTTTGTTTGGTCAACTTAATTTCATTCACAAAATAAGTCGGGAGCAATTTAGGGCGAGTGATGATTCTAAATAATGAAATAATGACGTCATGATTGGAACATCCAGAAAGACCTCTGACGACTCCACTGAGTCCAGAACGTGCACAGACACGCGCACTGCTTTCAAGACGACTTTCTTATATTTCAACAATGCAAAACCACATTGTGCACACGTTACTAAGACCTGTCTGCAGAAGAAGAGGTGCTGGACTGTCTGTCCAAACCTGTCCCCTGTAGAGAGTGAACCCTGAACTGTTGCTCATCTTGAGACTCGTTTGAAGGGTTATATATTCTTTATGAGTCAAATGTTTGTGAAAGCTCTGAATCCTGCAGACACGAGTCACTGAAGAGTTCATATTTACTGAGCCGTCTCTCTTTTCTTCAGAGTAGAATCAGAACGTATCCCTCGATGGTTAATCAATACGTTCTTCTTTCTCACAGCTGCAGCGATGTGTTTTAAATGTTGTGTTATTATTTTTAGTAGAATCACAGAGCGACTCTCACAGTTAACGGAACAGTTTAGCTCTAAAGGAACGAGGAACCTTCACAATCAAAGATTTGGTTTAAAATCAGGAGATTTTCTGACGGAGTTTGGTGGAAACTGAAGATATTAAAGAGAAAAGCGCACAACGCGGTTCACTCAGCTAACGTTAGCATTAGCACTCACAAAAAGCAGGATAAAAAGAGTGCGTCACACCTGACGTCACTAAGCCGACATGCGCTAGGTTTGATTGACAGCTATTTAAAAACAACACATTTCTAAAAACGTACAAACGTCTTAATTTTAAAACGTACCTGTGAAGAGGAACGAAGCGGCGGCGTCTCTGAGCAGCGTGACCCGGATGTAAACAAGTCGTCGGCTTCCGGGTCAAAGGTTGTTCTTCCGGTGGACAAAATCTGCAGCAAACAAACACGAGCGCAGAGAAGAAAACACCCGGGAACTTATCGACAACAACACACCTGTCGGGTAACTTCACAGACTTTTGTTACACCTGTTGAAGCTGTCGCGTGACTGTGAGCGAGGAAAGTTTGTCTGTTTCCGATTACATTTAATGTGTTTTACATGTTCGAACAGACGTTAGCTGGTTAGCTTAGCTTCTGTTTACCATTCAGACTGAGTTGGACACCAGTAACGATACTGTGAGGAGTAACGTTACTCCTCACAGTGCTCCCACTGCTGTTGTTTAAATTCCTTCAGATTACACAGTAGATATCTGATGTATTAATCACCTGCAGGATCAATAAGTCTCCAAATGCACCTGTAATGTACCTTATTATAGGTAATGTGACATTAGAGAAATTGCGGGAAAAGTGTGATTTTTAAAACGACGGGAAATAATTTCACGTCTCTGTGCTGCGTTCAAAGTGTGACTCAACATCATTGATCTTGATTGATCGGTTAGTATAACAGCTAGCCTGTTAGCAGCAGCTATATGCTAATGAGAATACAGCAGCTAATGTTGATTATGTAAATCAATTATTTATTGTAAGAACTATTAATATTATTTGTCACTTGTTTGTGAAGGTTTCTCTCATTCAATCAGAAGATGTTGAGGAGGAAACCGACTCGTCTGGAGCTGAAGATCGACGACACCGAAGAGTTCGAGAGCGTCAAGAAAGAGCTCGAGGTTTAAATCACTTCTATACAAATCAATGCTGTCATCAATCAATGCTGTCTATCCATCAGTATATACAGTAATGATTGATATTCTCTGCACACTTATTAATTGATTGATCTTTTGTTTTATATTATTGATCTCTTCATAACCAATGACTGATAATTGATCGTAGTTTTGATGTTTTATTAATCAATTAGTCACATGATCCATTACGACTATATCTTGTGACGAGAGGACGGATTGATCGTCACAGCAGCAGAGTTTAATGTTTGATTTTTGATGTTTAAGTTTTTATGACGTCATTTAAACTTTATTTAACGTGAAGCATCGTCCTGATCACCTTAGACTTTCAGTATTGATTGGTAATTACCTTCTCTTTTTACAGGCCAGGAAGCGTCAACGAGAGGAGGCGGAGTCAGGAGGTGGTGTGGGCGGGACCTCTGTCATCAGCGTTGACATCATCGGGGGCGGGGCCTCAGCTTCTTCCTCAACAGCCGCATCGAGGGCGGAGCTTATAAACGAGCGAATCGGCTACAAGCCACACCCCAAACCGGCCACGCTGCCGACCTTATTTGGAAGTTTACAGTTTTAATAAGAAAATAAAAAATTAAAGACGATTAAACGTTTTCATTGTTTTTTATTAAAATCCACCATGTTTATATCTGATCCAATATAGTCAGGTACAAACTATTATGGGATGTTTGCCTACTGACTTGGCTGTAACGTTTTATGTTTAAGTTAAATACTAAGTCAGCTGGTGTCTGTGCGTGTGTGTGCGTGTATATATATGTGTGTATATATATATATACATATA
>NW_022286620.1:0-2771 GCF_004355925.1 Anarrhichthys ocellatus | reverse complement strand
GCAAAGGGTCTGAATACTTATGACCATGTGATATTTCAGTTTTTCTTTTTAATAAATTTGCAAAAATTTCTACATTTCTGTTTTTTTTCTGTCAAGATGGGGTGCTGAGTGTACATTAATGAGAAATAAAATGGAACTTTTTTGATTTTAGCAAATGGCTGCAATGAAACAAAGAGTGAAAAATTTAAAGGGGTCTGAATACTTTCCGTACCCACTGTATATGCCGATTGTTCCTCCAATTAGTTTTCCCATGTTCATTGTCAATGTTTAGGGATTCCTTCTAAACAAATACACTTACAAACAACCAGTGTAACATTCTCCCAACATAATATAATCTGTGTGATGTCAGTGACGGTGTTTTCTGTATATATATTTTTTTTTTTTACAGGGTGTCTATTCCTTTTCTTAAGATGCTCAATCAGATCCTCGCTAACAGCTGCTTTGAAATCTTCACCACACAAGAGAAGTGAGTGTTACAACAGTTTTTTTTTTTTTGTTTTTTTTAAAGTAAAGAAACTATGAACGCTGTATGTGAGAGCTTATATTTTTCTGTCCCTTTTTCTTCTCAGTCATCCGTTCTGTTTGGACCTTTTGAATCTTTGCAAAGAGTTCAGGAAGGCCAAAGATATTTCCAAGCTGCGCGCCTGTATAGCTGTGTAAGTCTCCATCTTATTGACTTCTTCAGTTATATGCTGAACACAGCATCCAATGCTGACTGTGCTGTTTGCCGTTTCCCAGCTTGTGTGGGCTGATCCAGTTCCAGGGTGACGTGAGGAAGAAAGTATTGTCCCAGCTGCTGATGCTGCTCTGCCATTCCTTCCCTGTGGTAAGTTCACAAGACGGGAACACTCACCTGTCCTTACTAGATCTATAAAACCGCTGACACGCTGAAATGTGTCTTCATCCTGCTCAAATTGCCGGTGATATTATTGTATCGCATTGTTGTTGTTTTAGCTCTAGGTGTGGCAATGTCAGTTGTTTGGTTGGTCGGTTGGTCCGCCTCTTTGTTCCAGACGGAGATATTTCAACAGCTATTAGATGAATTGCACTGAAATGCATCGTCCCAAGAGGATCAACCGTAATGACTTTGGTGTTCCCCTGGCTTTTTTTCATCTAACCCCACCACGAGGTTGATATTTGTGGTTTTGAGTGAAATGAATCGGCAACTAGTGGACGGATTGACATGAAGTTCGGTTTGGACATTTATGTCCCCCGTCAGGATGACGGCGTATTGTCAAGTATTTTGGTTTATGATCAAATAAATGCGAGACTAATAATATTCCCATCAGCCTCAGCTGTACTTGGTGTTGAATGCTAATTAGCAAATGTTAGCATACTAACACGGCAACTGTTCCTCTCTAACAACTCCAGATCAGAAAGACCACGGCCAGCCAGATGTACGAGATGCTTCTGACCTACGATGATGTCATAGAGCTGGAAGTGTTGGATGACGTCATGACCCTGCTGAGTGATACTAATTGGTTAGTGGATACTAAATATTTTTTCAGAGTTAGAGGTGTTTGGTGTGTGTGTATAATGTGACATGCTGTCTGTTCCAGGGAGGGCGACCTTTCCACAGTACGGACTCAGAGGAATCAGCTCTGTGATTGGTTGGGAGTCCCCAGGCCACAGGCGGTTACCAAGGTAAGACGCAGATGCGAACAGCACATATTTTTATCTTTTATCCCCATGTCGGACTGAGTTAACCCCGCCTCTCTCTCATCAGCAGGTTTCCTGATCACCTGTGGCTGTAAGTCGTGTATGTGGACCACAAGCTGTAAGAATGAAGAAGGATCTCTTTTAAAGCCGCGCTGTGTCATCGGTCTGTACATCTGACAACATACAACACATAGAATGAATCACAATCGGACAGTTTACATAACACTAGATGTGATGAAAACATCCGCTATCGTTACTACCAAGTTCTTGCATGTGCACAGATCTAAAGCTCTTGACTGTGATCAACTAATACAATCCAGCACACTGTCACATTCACGTGTACTCGCTTACTTTGCCAACAATGCTTCGGCCCTTTAGGCTCCTTGCCTGAAGGAGGTCTAAACATTCATATTATTAAAGTGAGTGAAAATAATCAACAGTGTTCTTGATTTTTGTTATTACAAATTCCAAATCTGTAAAACCGCTTTCATTGTCATTTTCTGTGCCTTTCTCACATGTAGCATTCAGGACAAGGTTTCATTAGAGCTGTTAACTTGTAACCTGTACCTGGAACAACACCGATAGGTGGAACTGAAACTGTAGTTTGCGTACACTCCAGGGAAATGGTTGCCATTTAGCCGGTTTTTTTGGCACAAGCCGTGGAATGGAACTCGGGCCCTGCTGCCGCTTCCCCTTTGGGTCCCTCGCAGACCTACTTTTTCTGCATCGGTGGAGGAGCACCAGGCCTGATAGCGGAGCCTCCCTGGTCGCCTGTTGAACAGAGCCTGTTGTGTCACCGTTGGTCCAGGCGTTCTCATTACAGTCCAATAGTGGCCACATTGTCTTACACTGACAAAAAGATACAAATGTTACATTATTTTAGAATTAGGTGGTTTCTGGTTGTTTATCCGACATCGCAGAAACTCCCCGGGCCGATTAATCACTATATTGCATTGCATTTTTCTGTAATATGATTAATTTAACTAGTTTCCTATGGGAGCTGACGTATATTTTGAGTCTCATAAAACTGGGTAAAAAAATGTTTTTTTCCCCCCCATGTGTTTGACTTTCAGCTCTTGCTAAATCATTTGTAACATCTGGTGACTATCCCC
>NW_022286619.1:0-2772 GCF_004355925.1 Anarrhichthys ocellatus | reverse complement strand
CTCCTCAGTCCAGATATGGTCACTTCCTGTTCACTGGTTGAGAAAAATACCAACATGGCGACTGCCGCTGCTCTGACCATCTTGCTACATTAACTTAAAAGTGAATGTCCGTTCTACTCTTATTTTTTTCTGGTCGAGAACATAACAGCGTAATCTTCAGCCCGTGTTTCTGTGTCTCGGCGGTATTTACCGGTGGGTGTGGTCTGACCCAGCAGAGTGTCAGAGGCCTGTACCGTGGTCACCATGGTGCCAGTGGCAGCGTCGGCGATAGTGGCCGGGTAGTAGGTGTACTGCGTCTCAGCGCCACCGCCGTCGCTCTCCAACCCGTCGGGCTGAGAGAACACAGCCTGACACCAAAGACAACGTTAACTCATTAACTCATTAACACATTAACTCATTAACATATCAGCTCATTAACACATCAACTCATTAACGCATTAACTAATTTACTTATTAACTCATTAACACATTAACTAATTAACACATTAACTCATTAACACTAACTCATTAACACATTAACTCATTTACTTATTAACTCATTAACTCATTAACACATCAACACATTAAGTCATTAACAAATTAACTCATTAACTCATTAACTCATTATCACATTAACTCATTAACACATTAACTCATTAACAAATTAACTCATTAACACATTAACTCATTAACTCATTATCACATTAACTCATTAACACATTAACTCATTAACTCATTAACACATTATTTTGGGAAAAAGAAATGAGAACTCAAATCTATCAGGATACTTTTTAAATCAACAGACTAGTGTGGATACAAAGACTGTAAGTAACCATCATACAATAGAACAATAACCAGATAAACTTCAGTGATAACAGAGAAAGTCATCTAAAGCTTAGTTTATACTGAAGCCGACATGAAGCCGCACGACACAAAATGACGTAATCACGGCGGCGTCTGGTCGTGCACCTCTGAATTTTTGTAACTTGGCGAGCGACCACCTGACAAATATTAATTATTTACACTAACACTATTTAGATGTTTAGGGATTATACAAAGATTATACAAAGATGGTCAGTTAGCTTTTAGATCCTTTAGAAACAGGAAGTGTTAAAAATCTACATGTGAGTAAATATTTATCAGACAAATCAAATAGTTTGCAGGATGTTGAACCACCAGAGGACGAACAAACAAAATGAACTGTGAAGAATGAAAAAGACAACGAGAGTAACTCAGGGACATAAACTAACCTCCACAATAGAGAGGAGGGATTATAATCATCTATAAACTCATATCTCATATTCATAAACTACTTTATTGTCTTCATATAAACCCTGTAAAGAAAGAAGTATTAAATGTGTTATAAAGAAACAAAGGTTGAACATCCTGTAAACTATTTGATTTGTCTGATACATACAGTATTTACTCACATGTAGATGTTTAACACTTCCTGTTTCTAAAGCTTCTAGAAGCTAATTGTCCATTAATGTAAAACCCTTGACACGAGTTACAGGAAATCTTCTCTCAGACCTCCATGAAGCCGGTTTCGAGTACGAACCAGAGCTTCCGGTGCTGCTCACCTGAGTGACGGTCTGACTGGTTGCTGGGAACCCGGTGACCAGGCTGACGGCCGCGTCCGTCTGTCCGTCCAGCTGTCCATCGGACACCTGGATCACTCGGTAGGTCACCTGGACGAGACGCATTCACAGATTATCGTGTTTACACAACACGGCAGAGCTCTCGGACCTGACTTCTACTGGTTTAGGTCTAAGTGGGTCACGAGTACTGAGACCGGGGGGGTAATGTGATACTGACACACTATCAAGATGTGAACCGCATGTTTGCTGTCAGAGCAGAAAACCTGTCATTCATGTTGTTTAGCAGTTTTAATCTACAACATGAACCCAGGATCTAAAGGTGAGTCTCTGTGTTTCCACCCGCAGACCTACACCACCGTACTTATGTTTAATATGTCAACAGCTACAACATCCATTCTCTGTTCTATTATAAAGGTGCAGGCTTCAAATAAACCCAGTTGGCCTTTGGCCTCTTCCTGCACTGAGATATTATTTATCTCTGTTGTGCTTGTTTATTTTATTTTATTGTTTAAATTGTGCAAAATAAATAAATAAACTAAACTAACAGCTCAGGTTGTCAAAGAATGTCGAACAAGATCTGAACGAACACCTCAGAGACTCTTTGCGTTGTGAAGTATTCACACCTCTTTGTGCGTTTTTCCTATTGTGTTGCATTACAGCCTGAAGTTTAAATGGATTTTATTCAGATTTTAGGAAACGAACTGACGCAAAAATGGTCAAAATTGATGAAATGAAAACATGAACAAACTCGTTTTTAGACTTTAATCAGATCCGCTGCAACCGATGACCTTCAGAGGACACATGTAGTTACAGACAGTTCACCCGTGTGTCGTCCAAGAGTCTCAATTTAATCCGTTATGACGAAATAGTACGAGAACGACTCCACAACAAACCTGCTAAGAGACCAAAGATAACCCTGAGTTCTGGTCCTGGTCTTGTCTGGGCCCTGAGTTCTGGTCCTGGTCTTGGCTGGTTCGTGAGTTCTGGTCCTGGTCTTGTCTGGTTCTTCCGCTACATGATTTGACTCTAATGAGTGCACACAGGTGGACTATATTTAACTGATTATGTGACTTTTGGAGGTAATTGGTACCACCAGATCGTATCGAGGGGCTTCAATACACACCAATGTTCACAAATCCAGATTAACTCTTCTTCCTACCTGTATGTTGTATAAGTACTTCTTCCTACCTGTATG
>NW_022286618.1:0-2773 GCF_004355925.1 Anarrhichthys ocellatus | reverse complement strand
AATAAATCAAGAGAGAAGTAGAGTCATTTTCTCATAGACTTCTATACAACCAGAGGAGTCCATGGTCACTTCCGTTCACTAGTTGCAAAAAAAACAAAAACAAGAGTCTCCTAAAAGGCAGCGGCCTACGACTGTGACAGACATTTCTGTGGAGAAACGGGCTTCCAGGGTCCCAGCAGACGTTCACATCACGAGCGGCGGCACAGCTCTGTTATTTCCACATCAAAGGCAGCTCGAAGGAACTGGCTCAGCTGCTCTCTGACAGCTTCCTCTAGAGGGTGAAACAGTCATGTCAATTCAGCAAAGTAAAGTCTGCCAACTTCCGACATAATGGCCCCCTTCTCACAATGCTCCCAGCTAAAACCAACAAACAGGGGGTTGAGATTTGGAGCCGGGCCGGTGCTACTTGTAAACTAATCCCTCCATCAGTGCTGTCCCACCGATATCTTATTACAGTTTTACAGCAAACTTTCAGAAACAAGAGGGATGTCTTCCAGAATAATAAAGTAATCATAATAATCAGTGTCTTATGAACTGAAAAAGTGTTCAAAAAGGCTCCTGTGTGATGGAAGTGCCCCTCGAGTACTGACAGACATGTTCTAGTGCAGATTACAACACATTTTAAGGTTTGATTTCATTTGTATGGCAAGCGGATATATTAAAGATCAACATGATTTACATTAAAGTTACTGTGAGGAACTTTTAACAGAGAGAAGATTGTCTATTTCTATAAAGTTATTCATGATGTCATCTGGTCCGACTCTCTGCAAAATCAGACGATACGGTTAACGGCAGCCGGTTGACCAGAAACTCCTTCCAAAGCCAGGACGCATTGGACCCGCTGGAGGGAAACACATGTCACCCTCAAAGTCATAATAAAGCTTTTTTTATTTTGAAAAGGTTTAAAAGTCTTCTCTTTAATTTCACATTCACAACATCTGGTGATTATTTATTGATTTCATATTTATTGTATTTGTCGTTCTTTGTTTCTTGTATTCTCTGCATATATTGTGTTACACTTTTATTTTAGCAGTATGTACACAGTTTACATTTCTCACTGTCCTTTATTTCTATTTGTTCTTGTATTCCTGTGTGCTGACATAAAGGAGCAGCTGTGCAAACCCAAAGATATTCACTTTAATAGGAAATTTAACAAGAGAAAATCAGGAAATCTCTGGATTTGAGAGGATGACAGCAGCATTTTAGGATATCTGCATGAAAAATGACTTAAACAATGAATCAATTATCAAAATATAAAAACAACAATTGGTGAACTGATTGCTGCAGCTCTCAGGAGTAACACTGTCAACTGGAGAAGGACATGAGTCACTTGCAGGAAGTCGTAATACTTTCATCCAGCTTTGGTTTGCAGTCGTGAAACTAAGAGAACCACTATCGTCATATTAAATACCATTAACATTAACACGGCAGTGCACTAAAGTCATTACGAACTGTGTAAATGAAACACTTCCTGAGTTGGAAAAAGCAACAGCTCTGTTTTTTCCCCCCCGTGACATTCCACAGTCAGCATGAACCGTCACACACTCTGAAAATCGGCCTCCAATACACACCGCTGGTGATGTGGAGTGAGTGAGGCTGCAATTGAGCAGAAACAGAGCCAACGTGTGCGTGTGGAGCTGCTGTCATGTGGGATAAAACCGGAGCGGATCAACAGGGCGGCCGCCTTTAAGAGTGACAACAGCTGTGATTACTTTTTTGCAGGCAGGGGTTTGTGTGTTTCAGAGAACTCTAATTTTGGTTGATCACGTTTTTTCAGAAGCTGTGTCCACATTTCACCTTTTCATTTCAGATTTCAGTGCGTTAGTCTCGATTCTTTAGGTCTTTCCTGAAGAATAAAAACATAAAAAGTCATAAAAACATATTTCCCTAAAAGACTTAACGTCAGGCGTGGAACTCACGGTAGGTTTATCTGTGAAAACGGCCGTAA
Source organism: Anarrhichthys ocellatus (assembly GCF_004355925.1). NCBI lineage: Eukaryota > Metazoa > Chordata > Actinopteri > Perciformes > Anarhichadidae > Anarrhichthys > Anarrhichthys ocellatus. The sequence continues at coordinate 825 of NW_022286618.1, read as the reverse complement.
ACACAGATATATAAAATAATCTTATAAAGTTAATACGACAGGATCAATTCACACTCTTCTGTGTCGTAGTGTGTTTATCTGTAAAAAACAAAACAACGAGCTGAAAGACGCTACAACGCTGTCAGTGTGGAGATAAATCAGTAATTGACATTACGAGTGACTCTCGTTACATTTCACATTCATTTAATCCGTTTCTAATATCCAAAACAAAATCATTTCAGCAGCTTTAAAAAAAAAATCACGATTATTTTGATCAATAATGAGCTTTTTTAATTGGATGATTATTCATTGATTTTAGGGACTAAATATTTTCTCAGCACATTCACAATTGAATAAACAGAGCAGTTGTTGTGCTACGTTCCTGCTAATGTTTAAATCTCTGCATCAAAATAAAGACTTAAAATGAAGTTTTTCTTCACCTGACTTCAGCGCCTTTTCATTGGCCCGACATACACAGCACATTACTCTTCTACAATGCAACATTCAGCCTGCAGAGGCTTTACATCTGTCCCAACAGTGAACCCAAAACACCTGGATCGGTTTAGGAAGCGCTTGACTTGATATGCATCGGAGTTTTTCTATGAGCGGAGCATTTTAAACGTTAACATCTTAGTCGATCATGTTCATTTTGGTGCATAAAATATTCTCAAGACTTTAGCGCCAACCGCGGAGTCGCACTGCTCGTCAGTGTCACATGGGCGGCCAATCAGACCAAGAAAGAGGCGGGCTTTACTACTTGATGCCAGCAGATGTGGTAGGAAGTAGGAGGCAACCTCCAGTTCTGCTGAGTGAAGCCGATGCTTCATGTGTTAAAGCTGCATTCTC
>NW_022286617.1:0-2774 GCF_004355925.1 Anarrhichthys ocellatus | reverse complement strand
TGTCTTTCTTCAGCTCAGAGCACTCATCCTCCAGCTTCCTCTTCTTAACAGTTAGTTCAGCATTCATCTCCTCCTCATCCTCCAGTCTCTCAGACAGCTCTTTGGATTTAGCCTCCAGCTGAATCTTGCTCTTGATCAGCCCCTCGCATCTTTCCTCAGCATCTGCAAGATTATCTTGCTCCTAAATTGAAATGGTCATTACTTTGTTATCATATGGTAAGTTGCAAGATACATGATTAATTAAGAAGAAAAAAAAAAAATATATATATACATTATATTATATATTCATATGGTATATACCAATCATTCTCAAAGACTGGTTCGGAACCCACAGGTGGATCGCTAATCAAATTTGCAGAATTTCTTTTAATTAACATTTACATCGGTAGTACACCAGAGCCACAGAAGTCTACAGCAGTTAGAAAAGGCTTGCGTACATTTTCTTTGTTTTACTGATGAGTACTCTGTTTTAATAAAAAAGAGTTGTGATTTATCATTTCCAAATGTTTTTTTTGGCTGGTTTACCTATTGAAGATAATATAAGGTGATGTGGAAATGGCAGTAAAGATGGTTAGGTACGTTTATTTATGCACAAATTTGGTTCGATGGTTGGTACAAATGAAAGTAAAAGTCGACGTTTAACAAGAAGTAACATAACGTACTTAACTTATGTCACCTACGTAACATTAACATGTTGAAGTCAATGGGACAACCCATTTAAGAATTAAGAAGGGATACCAATGGGTCCTGACAAAGCATCCATCTTTGACAAGTTGGGACTGAGATTGTGCTTTATATACTGTATGGTTATATTACCACTTTGATATTAAGAATAATGTCATTAGACTCACAGACTGGACATGGAGCTGCAGGTCGTTCTTCTCTTGAAGAAGAGAGATCATTTTCTCCTCTAGTTCCTTTCTACGAGCTTCAGATTTTGCATAAGCCTCTTTCAGCTTCAGGAATTCTTCCTTCATGTTGGCCATCTCCTTTTCTGCCTCTGCAGATCTCAACAGAGGTTTGATCTTGAAGAAGAGCTTCATCCAGGGCCAATTCTTGACCCCCATGAAGGCACGGATGTTCCACTGGATCACCAATAGTGCATCTCTGTCGGAAGATCAACCAGAGTTAAATCTCGATGAATGATCGTTATAATTTTCTTGGTTTTAGTTAATTTTTAAAATTCCTGATTTCTCTGACCTCCTCTCAAAAATCTTGTTGAATTCCAGTCTTGCCAGTAGGCCTCTTGTTCTTGCCTGGATTCCAGTGATGATGAGTGACAAACGGTCATCCCTCATCTCCTCCAGTGTCCCAAGAAGACCAGCCTTGAAGAACACCTTTAGGTACATGAAAACATATGTTCCTCTTAGAAATTCAAAGTTCAACTTAAATGGTCCCTTGCTCAATCCAATACACTTGTGGATTTTGCTGCTACAGTCCTATTTGGTCTGGTGTAACCAGTAGCTTATGGTGGCAAATTGTATTTAATATAAGAATACTCTATAACTGGCATTATTGAGTTGGTGTCATAGCAATAGAATAGGAGTAGAATGGACATTCCCATTCAAATCAATGTGGCCGTTGTAGTGGCCAAACTTCCATATAAATTAAACCCACTTACGACTAGTTGCGGACTCACTGAGGTGAGGTTTTGCAGTAACGTCTAAAAAGTGGAGTAGTAACGTTATGAAGCGTAGAGAGTCAGAGTAAATGAGTAAATTTAAACAACTCAACGCTTCGGCCACACGCTCGTGTCACACCATAGGAAAACTCATTGCTATCGGCAGATGCGATACAACTTTGTTTGGCTCATTTTCTTTTACCAGTGTGGAATTTGCAAGCTAGCTAACTAACTAGCTGACAGTTGACTAATTAGCTAGCTTGCTAATTCCACCATGCTTTAATACTACACTTGTTACAGTAAATGAGCTGAACAGTGGGCTGGTAGCCAGTGGTAGCGCTGGGTCTAATGGTCCCTCTGCCTCAACCAATGTTGCCCTGGAGAAGGACAAGCTAACTATTTAACTAGCCAGCCATCCATCTCAGGAGCAGCATCCATTCTCTTCCCTGCGAGCTGCGACAACACTTTACGACCCCACACAGTCTTGTCACCATAACAACTAACAACTATCAGCATTTTCTTTTATATCAGTCAAATGACCAGTGAAAACAGTTCAAATCTACTTCTTCATCTGTTTCTCTGACTGGTTTACTGACTTGATGAGACTTCTTGATTATTTTCTTCTTCTACTTTTCTGCCACATTTTGCATTTACCATCATTCTGTAGTTTGTTATTGCTTAAACATTTGTAACAGATGTGCTTTGGACTTGTCTTGTTTATTAATTACCTTTGTATGTCCAAACTTGTACTGATTGTGATCAATATCCAGAGACCCAAGAAGTTTCTCAGCTCCCTTCCTGCTGTCAATAAACTGGCCATCAGGAATGGCAGCAGGATTCAGGATGCGATATCTGGAAAATGGAACGGTGAAAATACATTTTTACATAACACCTTATTTTAGAATTATAAACTATGTGACTAAGCATTTCATAATAATAATCAGGTTTATTGAGAAGGTGGTTTTCACATACAAGGAATTTGCTTTGGTATTTGGGGCATACAATAGACATAGACAAAAAAAAAAATCAGGAAAGTACTACAAAAAGTTGAGAAACATAAATATGAAATGGAAACATCTCAATAAAACAAACATATTTGACATACAAAATAATACCTCTGTTTGAAATCTCCATAGAGGATCCTGTTGGGGAA
>NW_022286616.1:0-2774 GCF_004355925.1 Anarrhichthys ocellatus | reverse complement strand
AGTGGGAGACCTTTCACATTAACAACATTTAGTAACATCCAGTGATGACTAAGGACTAATGCAATTGTTACACTTTTTGCATGTATTGCATTTATGTTGGGCTGTAGTTCACCTGTAATTAATACTATTACTGTGACTTCTTGAAAACACTTCATCTGCACCAACTGCAGCTATTAGCTGACATGAAAGAGCAATTAAAACTTGCCCAGTGGAAACAAATTCCTAAAGACCATTATTCTCTCGTAGATTGGCAAAGGCCAATTTGAGTATTGTTTCCAGTTGGCAGCCTCTACTTCTTCTTCTACTCTGATTACTGGTGGATTAGAGCGCTGCATGAAGAGTAGTCTTTAACGCCAGCTTCTGACCGAACTATGCAGTCTTTAGTTTATTTGCTACTTAAACTGTAACCCTTCACAATACCGGATAAAGTAAACACATTATGGTAATGTCTTACTTACTCGTGCATTACTTCCCATCACTGGTGTTACTGTCAAACACACGACCAGCTGGTGGTCATACAACACAAATGTGTGCCATTTAAAGTAGGATACACTGACTGTAGCCATGATGGATCTAACTAAAGCACAGATCTGTCTTTCTTCTGTGTGCGTGTGCTCTTCTCCTCTATATTGATTCTGCACCACAGGTACCCCTGCACTCACTGGCTGGGGTGAAAAAGCCTTCTGAAGGAGCACTTACACACCATCAAGGAGCAGTGAAACTCCACTGACACCGTGACAAATGAAATTGTTTTAGGTGGGTTAGCAGCTCCTTAAGCCGGGGCGAGGCAGCTTTCACTGCAGCTGTTACAGACTGGTAGCCTCCGAGCTGCTGAGCAAAAACACAGCCTCGCCTCCGTCTTATTGGGGACAGAACGAAAAGTGAATTTAAATAAAAGAGCAATATCAGCCAAAAGCAATACTACTTCTCATCCAGAAAAAAAAAATCCTGAGACAGACAAACAATAACAAAGAGATAAAAAAGAAAGGATAACACAATCTATAATAAGTAGCCAGAGGAGCTAACAGTGCGAAAGGCTGTAAACCAGACCAATGTGATTTCTTACACTGTGTTGCCCATAATAACATTGTGGAGAACCATAGAAAATATCCATACCTCAGACATGACACACTGGCCAATCAGCTGCAAACAGCGTGTGTGTGTGAGTGAGTGTATGAGCATATTGATGGTTTGAATCTAATCTCATCCCTCTCTCTTTGAGTCTATCCCCATGTCTCTCCCTCACAAGACCTCCGCCCTTATTCCTCTGCCCTACTGAGCCCATAGCAGACATTAATAATTCAACCCTGAGTCATTATTTCAAATATTAGAAAAGGAAATTGACTTTTTGACAGCGCCCAAGAAAGAAAAAAAGCCAGACACTTGGGCCAGCAAAGAGAAAAGCCAATCACCTTGTCAAATCTGCACTTCACTTTCTCTTTTCTCTGCTTTTAATCATTTTTGCAGCTATATCACATCATGAATGTAACATCACCTTGGTGTGTTCTGCTCTTGCTCCACTGCTAAATTCTTATTTGGTGTCTGCTGTTATTGTTTGCTGCCCTGTTTCCTCAAGGGGATCATTACAGTTTAATCTAATCTCATTTCACCAGATCTAATGGGGCTAATTCCGTGTCTTCTCAATGTGTTAACCCTTTCTATCCACCGGTTACATTGCATAAATGCATAGATGTCTGTTGAGTATACACTGAAAATGTGTGTGTGTGAAAAGGAATCGCTCAGATTCCCTCACATTGCTGCCCTTTATTTCTCCTGCATCTCCATCCCCATACACTTTTTTCCTGCTCTGTAGACAAAGGAGCAATGTTTATTACCCCGACTCCTCTAATACAACTCTGCTGTGTAAAAATCATTAGTGTAAAAAGCCTTTCATTGTTTAATTATTATTGATTTGACAAGCTGTTTCAGCTGTCGTAAGCCCCCGATAGCAGTAGCGGCAGCAACAAATCTACAAGTTATTAACATTGCTTTTTAAACAGAGACGCCGATATGGGGGATCGAAGCTACGCGGCGAGCATAGACTGCTGCTTCAGGATTATTCTGAGAGAGGAGAGAGTTGGAGAGAGATGAAGGGAAGGCTGTGAATTGGAAAGGATGTCGGAAAGAAACCCTGCATGCTAACCACTATGGTAACAACAGAACAACACAGGACTTCTACTCAGGGGACCAGCCTTTGTGTCCTGTGTTACTGGCAGCGTTATGTCTCGTCGTGACGTCGTGTTATGTGACGCTAGGTCACTGACGCTATGTCCATAGCTTACATTAGGTTTCAAGCGCGACCGTTTCAAAACGTTAGCCACACGTTACAACGTTTACTGCCATTGTTGCAAAACATTAAGCATGCGTTTCAATTTTACTGACAGTTTCACGACGTTAACCTCGTGTTGAAACATTTACCTCCGCTGTTACACAACATCAGTCACGTGTTACAACTTTAAACAGACCATTCACAACGTTAACCACTTGATACAACATCAAGCACGCACAAACCTTCGGCATCAAGATGCTCTACTTAAAAGGTTGCCCCCGGAGTCACTATAATGTAAATATGATGCGTATGGATGAGATGATGTTGCATTCTATATTTCTAATCACTAAATATAAGATCAATCAAGGACACAGCAAATCAGGACTACTAGTTGTCGTAATGTTGCCATCATTATTATGCTTACTGCTCCCATTGTATGAATCATTTCTGTCATATGCATTGAATGTGTTGTAACTCTGTTATGCTGTTCATTCTGTACACATGA
>NW_022286615.1:0-2774 GCF_004355925.1 Anarrhichthys ocellatus | reverse complement strand
AGGAGTCGCCCCCTGATGGTCACTAGAGAGAATGCAGGTTTAAGACATGAAGCATTGGCTTCATGTCTTAAACGATCTTAAAATATTTTGTTTTGAAAAAAAAGCAATATCAAAATGATCAGCATTTCTATTTATTTTAAACTTTTTTTTCTTCTTCTTTTTGTTACGATCAACTGTGTGATGCATTCAGACTCCTTCATATATTGTTGTATGTTGCAAACCCTTTAGTAATCAAAGCCTTCAGCATGTTGACATAAAAATGCTTTTTATATAATCCAAAGTACTCCAGACAGTTCAATAAGCCACTATGAACCAGATACAAAAGGCTCACTAATGCAAAACAAAGAAAAGAATACTGCGAAACTAATCTTTGGCACTACGAACTACAATGAAACACAATGAATGGTAGATAAGGGAAATAATCCGACTAAGCAGTGTCCTCTCCTAACCTGCAGCCAGCAATAAAACATGTGTCAAAGTATTTCTTAATGCTCCACTATCAGCTCCAACACTTTTGTGTAGTAACAATGTATTACTACATCTCTATTTTGTGCCTGTAAGGTGAGTTATTCATATTTAACAATCACAATATCTATCAGAAAATACAGTAAAATCACATTTTTAGCTTGTAGGAAACATTGAAAGTTGTCGAGTTTTTCTTCACAAAATCAGAGGGGATGTAAAACAGGAAGTCAATTTAAATATATTTATGTAGAGTAAGAAGTTATCCGACAACACTGGTCTAGACCGTATTACTTGGAAATAATTTTTGAAAGACATCTTGATGAACTCTGATGTTGCCACCGTCTTTAAAATATGAAATACAACAAACATCCAACTATAGTAGACGTCACAAAGTTTAATTTAACATCATAACTTAATTTCATTATATTATTGCATTATGCAGTTTGCCACAATGCGCCATTAACGTGTGCTATGAGGACAGTTGAAGCTTTATCTGAATGTGTACCATGCTGTCATGCTCTAATCTTAAGATTAAGTCCTCATATGTCTTATTTTTTGGTCTATAACTCAAATAAATTCAGTTTACTGTCAGAGAGGAGAGAAACCAGACAAATATTCACATTTAAGAAGCAGAAATCTGAACATTTTGAGTTATTTTCTTGAAAAAACAATTAATCAATTATCTAAATTGTTTGGTCCCAAAGCCAGAGATGAAGTCCTCATATATCTTTTTATTTCTCATAACTCAAATGTATTCAGATTACTCTCTCAGGGGGAGTAAAGAACCAGATTTTCACATCATTTCACAAATATTCACATTTAAGAAGCAGAAATCAGAACATTTTGACTTTTTATACCATAAAAAAATGACTCAAAAAGAGATCAGAATAGTTACCGTTTAATTTAATAATAATAATAACAATAATAATAATCATTGCAGCTCTATCTAGGTCACTGCTGGATGACAGGTAGACCAGCGGATTGATGTGCTTAATCTCATATCTGCAGCACAACAGCGATAAACACGACCGGAGATTCGAGAGAAACGCAGCTGCTAAAAATCTAATAATTCACACACCTTGGAAAGAAAAGGAGAAACCAGACATACCGTTAAAAAAGCGGCAGTAGTCGTGGATAACACGGTGCCGGTGAGACGTGTCCGGTTGTCACGTATGTGAAATCACACCTGAACTAAAAAAAACAAACCTCTATCCGTGTATCTGTCTGTCTCTCTGCTGCTGCTGCCGGTGATACCGGCCGGCAAAAACCGGGGCAATGATTGCTAGCATGCTAACAGCTACCTAGCCTAGCATGCTAACGGCTACCTAGCATTGCGTGCTAACGTCAGTTATTACAGCCCCCTACAAAACAACAACAACAGCTTTATATAGTTTGACACACTTAACTGCGGTGTATGACACACACTGTCACGGTTACATTATCCGGGACAAATTAGATATACATTGTTGTTGTTTATTTTAACTGCTAGTTTTACTTATTTGTTTTACTGTAAATGTAGCGAGAATTCAACAACATACTGTATGTATGTCAAACCTAGCTGCGGCTAAGCTAGTGAGCTTAGCTAGTTAGCTAAGCTACGTGAAGCATTAGATAAGAATGTGGGTCACCGGGCCTTTGGCCAGAGTCTTGTCACCAGAACAAGCACACGTAAAAAACAACAACAACTGCTCCGTTTTGCTGCTTTTTTTACGTGATGTCAACAGCAACACACACGCAAGCTGCGGACATTAAGCGATGTTAAAGAGTTGAACCGGTAGAGATGAACACACACTTACCCCCGAACGGGATATTCCTGCACCCAGTGGCGCTGCTGCCGCTGACGGGTTGACTGCGCAGGGCTGACTGGAGTTAGAATTGGAGCCAAAAAGGGCCTACCTACCGCTCCATGCTCCAGATAACACACACAAACAAACACACACACACACACACACTCAAGATGCATTAACAATGTTCCTCTTAAAAGATGTACTTTTTAATTTGCCTTATTCGTCATTAAAAAAATTAATTTAGCAAACAGTGACTTGATGTACATTTCTGAATGGTTAACAGGAATGTGATGCACTATATGAGCATATTACACCAGGACTAATATACATATAACATAGACTTTGTATATATTTATCATATTTATCATACATACTTAATTTTGGCTGAGAGTTAGACAAGAAGATACTCAATATGAAGCAACCATTAGCAGCCGGTTAGCTTAGCACAAAGACAGGAAAACTGCTAGCTTAGCTCTGTCTACCTCTAAAGCTAACTAACACAATAGTTATTATTATATATTA
>NW_022286614.1:0-2775 GCF_004355925.1 Anarrhichthys ocellatus | reverse complement strand
TCTCAATCTTTGGGATACCAAAAACCATCCAGAGTAACCAAGGGTCAAACTTCTCCTCACAGTTGTTTGCACAGGTGTTAAAACAGCTGCATGTCAAGCATAACCAGTCTTCGGCGTACCATGCACAAAGTCAAGGGGCGCTGGAACGTTTTCATCAGACTTTAAAATCTCTGTTACGTGCTTACTGTGTGCAGATGAAAGGTGATTGGGAGGAAGGGTTACCATGGTTGTTGCTAGCGGCAAGGGAAGTAACGCAAGCAAGTACAGGATTTTGTCCTAATGAGCTGGTTTTTGGTCATACTGTGCGTGGTCCGTTGGCTGTGTTGCAAAGGGATTGGAGACAAACAGAGCCACCTAAAAATCTGGTGGAGTATGTCAATGGGTTCCGGCATAGACTTTACGCAGCTGGGGAATTGGCAAAGTCGAAGTTGGCTAAAACACAGGATAAGATGAAACGTCTTTATGACCGTGGAGCTGAGCATCGGGTGTTCAGTACAGGCGACCAAGTTTTGGCTTTGTTGCCCATTATAAATTCGCCATTTAACGCTAAGTTTATGGGTCCCTATACTGTAGTGAAACAGATTTCAGAGCAGAACTATCTTATTGCCACACCAGACCGTCGAAAACATCACCAACTGTGCCATGTTAATCTGTTGAAGGCATATCATGCACGTTCATCTCAGGAGCGGAGCGTAGGGATGGATAGCGCTCACCACGACTTCATCGGGTAGGGAGCATGTTTGTGAGGATGGTTTGCCTAATCCGGATTCAGCATTGCTAACAGGCCGATTGAAAAACTCTGAATTTCTGCAGAGCTTAGACAGTGTCCTTGACCACTTGTCTGTTTCACAACGCACAGAGCTATCCAAGCTTATCAGGGGGTATCCAATGTTGTTTGGGGGATGTTCCATCTTGTACACACATGATTGAACATGATATCGACATAGGAGATGCAAAGCCGATAAGACAGCGATTTTACCGAGTCAGTGCGGTAAAGCGTTAATTTTTAGATTCTGAAGTTCAGTATATGCTGAAGAACGGTATCGGTGAACCGTCATCCTCAAGCTGGGCGTCACCTTGTTTGCTCGTACCAAAAGCGGACAATACCCCTCGGTTTTGTTCGGATTTTAGGAAAGTCAACAGTGTCACTAAACCAGACTCTTACCCCCTACCTCGCATGGATGATTGCGTTGATCAGGTTGGTGCTGCAAAATACATCAGCAAATTTGATCTGTTAAAGGGTTATTGGCAGGTCCCTTTATCCCAAAGGGCGTGTGAAATTGCAGCGTTTATTACTCCAACTGGGCTGTATTCTTACTCTGTCATGCCTTTCGGGTTGCGAAACGCACCTGCTACGTTCCAACGACTTATGAATATGGTTGTTCGTGGGTTAGAAGGCTGTGCAGTGTATATAGACGATGTCGTCGTGTACTCAGATTCGTGGTCTTCACACATGGAGCGTGTAAAAGCGTTGTTCGGTCGCTTACTTGAGGCTCGCCTTACCGTTAATCTGGCGAAGTGTGAGTTTGCTAAAGCAACTGTGCCATACCTGGGTCGACAGGTCGGGCAAGGAGAGGTGCGCCCTCTGCGGGCCAAGGTGCAAGCCATGGACCGGTATCCGCCGCCGGCGACAAAGAAAGAACTGATGAAATTTTTAGGTTTGGTTGGTTATTATAGAGCTTTCTGTCATAACTTTTCGACTGTAGTGGCGCCGCTGACAGACCTACTGAAGGGTAAGGTGGAGTATATTTGGTCCGCTGGTTGTCAAAGGGCTTTCGATGCTGTAAAGCTGATCTTTTGTGATTCTCCGGTTCTCGCTGCACCACGAATGGATAGCAGTTTTAAGCTGCAAGTTGATGCCAGTCACGTGGGTGCAGGTGGGGTGCTGATGCAAGAGGACGAATTGGGTATTGACAGACCTGTGAGTTTCTTCTCCAAGAAGTTCAACAAGCACCAGTTAAACTATTCCGTAATAGAAAAAGAAGCTTTGGCGTTGATTTGGTCGTTACAGCAGTTTGAGGTGTATGTGGGTTCAGGGCCTGTGGTAGTTTACACGGACCACAACCCTTTAACATTTTTGAACTCGCTACACTGTCCAAATCAGAGACTCATAAGATGGTCCCTGTTTTTTCAGGCATAGTCTCTAGAGATACGTCACATTAAAGGGAAGGACAATATTGTTGCTGATGCATTGTCCAGGGCCCCATGTCAGTAATTGTGCATCATGTTTCTTTCAACTTTGTTGTCTGTCTCTCTTAAAGATTGCTTCAAGGTACCAGTAGCTGAGTTGGGAGATGACGAAGTAGCTGAAGGAATGAGATGTGGGCATGGGTGATGTCCAGGGGCCTGTGGGGACCCTGTCTTTATGGGGGGGGGTGACGGCCCAGGGCCATCACGAAGATTGGAGGCAGCTGGCCAACGCCTTCGCCCTACAAGACCCGCCCCATCCGGAGGATGGGCTGGCTTCTTTTCCCCGACACCTGGTGTGCTACACAGTGTTTTAAGGGAGCAGTTACACCGTCTGGGATGCTGCGAGAATGCTCTCCTGTTGTGCACTTTGAACTGTCCCGACCTTTTCCTAATAAAGGTGGTTTCTTTATTTAGCACCGTGCCTGAGTTTTCGTTACGTTTTGTTGTGGTTCAAGAGCCAGACCATAACAATATATACATACATATATACACACATACATACATACATATATACACACATACATACATACATACATACACACACACATATATACACACACATATACACACACACATATATATATA
>NW_022286613.1:0-2775 GCF_004355925.1 Anarrhichthys ocellatus | reverse complement strand
CTGCTAGCATGCTAACTTCATTAGCTCCGTAGGACACCAGGAAACAACCCACCAGCGACAGAAACTTTTCCTCCAGACAAACTCCATTAAAAACACCGTTTACTGTCATTAAACTCTGACTAGCGCTGTGTTGATAACTCCCGTCCCCGTCGGTCTGTTTCCAGCTAGCATGCTAAGCTAACTGCAATAGCTTTGCAGGCTACTGGGAGATCAGTCTTCTCCTCCTTCTCCTCCTTCTTCTTCTTCTTCTTCTTCTTCCAGTTTAATGGGGGACTACAAACCAACGTTTAAGGTGCATGCCGCCACCTAGTGGACCGGAGTGTGTAACATGACTCTGTGACAGTTATTATTTAAACACAATAATAACGTTATTTATAAGTAAAAGAAAATAACAAAAAATAAAAATTTAAATAATCTCCATATATAAGTTATATTATTATCTTATATTATCTTTCTCTATTTTCTGAATTCATAAATCTATAAAATGGAACAAGTACACCGTTACTCAAATGCACATATAACAAATCTAGAGTATGTGACTCCTGCAGATGTTGCATATACTTGATAAAACTACAGTCAGATCAATGAGCTCTGCTCGGGTTAAAAGATGTTATTCTAGAGCTGATTGTCGAGTTAATGTGATTAAATGATGGAAATGAGTTGTGGACATTTAGAAAGCAAAGAGTCACATCGCCCGCTTCTTATTGGAATATAACGGTGCAGTTAAACTTTGTTGGATTATTCTCTGGGGAATAAAAATCAAGTGTTTGTACATTTGTTGTGTCGACTGTGTCTTTTGGAAAAGTGGATTTCAACAGATAAACAAAAGGGAAACATCGACTGATATAAAAGTCGATGATTCCTGTGAAACCTTTGACTTTTTCCATCATACTATAATATAACCTTTTCATGACTTTCTTTCGACATGCGATCCTATGACTAAAATCCAGAAGGTGTACTTAAAGTATTAAAAGAACTCAGTGCTGTTATGTGCTATAAAACGTTGATTGAACGTTGGCGTTTACACCTTTTTACACTGAGATTTTGCAATCGTGAGGCAGAGCGCTGCAGTAAAATTAGTGGTGCTCTTAAATACAGAATCAACACAAAATAAAAGTTCCTGGTAGTAACTTTACTGAAAACAACAACCATTTGTTTATGGATTAAACTCATTAGCAAGACCAGCTGAGGTGGTGATGTCATCAAGTAAGCTGCTGTTCCAATTGTCCCTACTGCGTTCTCTGGACTTGTGAACTTTTGGAGTATGGACTTGGAGTCCAGAGTGTGTGTGTGTGTGTACTGACCAGTATTCAGTATGTCTGAGAATAGCTCCTCAACAGACAGCTCTGGACTGAGTGACAAGGAGTAAGTCATTATTACATGACTTTATAGTTTAAGTATCTGTGTTAGCTGACGTGCTGCTACGATATGTGACCTGTGTAGACTTTAGAAGTCATTATTGTTCCTCAGTGCATTTCTGGTTTAATAAAATCCTGCTTTCTTTTCTTTTTGCATTTAAATTTATATTAGCCCAAACACACCAACACCAGACACAGATACAAAAAGGAGGCCTTACAGACAGCAAAACAAAAATAACTAATATTAACAAGAAAAAAGTAAGAATTTAAGTAAAATACATGAATCACTGAACTGAGCTGAGTCAGTGAAATCAACGTCCTTTTCTGGAAGATCAAAACGACTATTAAATGTTAGACCTTTGCACCTTTATATTAATCTAATAATAATAACTAAAGTGAGGAGTACGGGGAAACTACTTTAAAGAATGAACTTCTCCGATATGTCTGCTTGGTAGTTTGTGTATTGTTGGGTTGAAAACTTCTCAGAACAATGAAAGGCCGCTCGACCCCCTCTGCTCCGTCGTCCGTTCAGCACAACAGGGCCAAAAAACTCAGCTGGTTCAAGTTATAATCAAAAAGTATTTAATCTCTAGCAGAAGCAAAAACAGTTACAAACTGAATTACACTATTAACAGTAATATGTTCCATGGAGCATAGACCAAACGAGTTTCATCCAACAGTCCGACGAAATTCGGTAAGCTGTAAAACGAAAATCACGAGGTCTGAAGATTCTCCGGAGAAACACTGTCTTTTGTTACTAATGTCTTTAAACTGTCCCATATCAGCTCAGTGATTGGCTGAAATCCAATCAGCTCCTCCTTTGGCCTCTGACCCGATGGTCCAGCCTCCTCTGAAGCCAGCATGTCTTTACTTTACCATTTCCTGTTTCCTTCCTGATGCCGGTGTCTCTGCTGGCTCATCTATTATCATATATGGTCGTCTCCTGCAAAACCCTCACTCTCCTGACACTTCATCTAATCTCCTTCATCGTTCAATACATCCAATGACTATACTTACAGTGTTCAATACATCCAATGACTATACTTAGTGTTCAATACATTCAATGACTATGCTTTTTGGTTTAAACTTCTATAAGTAAATATACTGTAACATATAATATCCACCACTAGGGGTGCTATTAAACATACTGTTACTGTAATGCTGTTAAACTTAAATTCCTCACAGTATCCAACGGTTGCTGTGAGTGGATATCTTTTGTTTTATTATTCTCTTTTTATTGAGATGGAAAAGCAAAACATTTTACATAGAAAATAACAATCAAATAAACAATTATAAATATAAACTAAAATACAATAAATTATTTCAAGACATTATGCCTCAAACACACGTACATATACTCATCTGTATGCCAATACACTTGTCTCCATATTTACCCTTCAATCAATCATTTAGATTA
>NW_022286612.1:0-2776 GCF_004355925.1 Anarrhichthys ocellatus | reverse complement strand
GTATTTCAATGTTATGTTGGCAATAAGAAAAGTGTAGACAACAAAAGTAATTCATAAAAACATTAAAAGTAATCTCCTCGGACGTATGTTTTGAAAGCACATAAGTCTTGTGAACGAGGAACTTTGAAGAAAGTTCCACTTACAAAGTTGAGAAAACCACGCGGGTTGTTTCAAATGGACTCTTCTAGTTTCTGTGGTTTATGCAAACATTTAAAGTCCAGCTGAGGTTGACAAAGTATACAGTTTAGACGGATCAATGCAATTCAAAGCTTGATGATGTAGAGCTGAGCCAATTAACACCACATTTTGGTTTAGGTCTTAGGCACTACCTACAGGCCAACTACATTTTACATCTTGTGAACACATTTTCATCATATAGTCAGTTTACAATTATTTTTGCAGGTTGATGTTTCCAGCTCAACCTTCACCAGGCTGCTGAAGGTAAAGAGTCAGTATGAAAGGTACTTTATTGCTTGTCGTGCAATTTCAAGCAGTCACAAATGTCCATTTAGAAACCCCTGGTTGAATTTCTGTGCACTTTTTCACAACTTTTCAAACTCTCTTTCAAAAAAAAGAAAATGCAGAGCTTTGATTGGTTAAACTGACACAGGTGATGATGTCATGACATAGATTACTTGTACAAAAAGGACATGATGTAGTGGAGGTTGATTCAATCTTCAGATTTCTTCCACAAACCTTCATTGTCAAATGAAGTCCCAATCAGCAATATGTGAGTAATGTGTCTCGATCTGTTTGTCAACTTCATAGGGCTATATGTATTTCTGAAATGTTTTTATTCATTGCGAGGCTGTCTTTATTTTTATTGACTGAAATTGTGGCTTTTTTTCAGGCCAACCTGCTTATTTAAGATATTATTTGACAAAATCATTCTAAACAGGCTTTAAAGATTCAGGACTGTTCATATATCGTTGATTAAGGATCAGTGAGATGTGATCATGTCTATGTGTTATTATGCCTTTACAGACGCTGCATGAAGCAGCGGTCATGAATAACACAACAGAGGTTACCCAGGACATGCTGTTTCAGAAGCCAGTCAAAGTGCTGCTGTCTGTCCTGCCATGTCTTTTCTTTCTGTACGTAAACGCCGTCATGCTGTTTGCCTTGCTGAGCAAGCCTCTCCTCCTGGAGTCTCCCCGCTACATTCTGTTTGGTCATTTGCTCCTCGCTGACTCTCTGCAGCTCCTTGTGTCAATCGTGCTGTACATCCTTGCCGTGACCATGGTCAGAATGATGAGCTTTGTTTGTATTCTTATCACATTGCTCGGACGCATCACTCTTAAACTATCACCCCTCAACCTCGCTGTGATGTCTTTGGAGAGGTATGTTGCCATTTGTTTTCCACTGAGGCATGCCAATATTGTCACCACCAGGATGACAGGAGTGGCCATTGCTCTTATGTGGACATTTGCCTCTTTTGACTTTTTCACGCAGCTCTTGCTATATATTAGTCTGGAGAGTACAGGCTTCACTGTGCTAAGGATCTGCCACAAACACGCCTTCAAGCTACAAATTTATACAACTGTAAACGAGGGCATCACCATCGCATGTTTTGTATTAGTGGGCATGATTTCCATCTACACATACATTGCTGTCATGATTACTGTGAAGTCAGCCTCTAGTGACCGTAACTCCAGTAAGCCCCAAAAGACAATGCTTTTGCATCTGATTCAGTTATGCCTGTGTCTCACCTCCACTCTCTCTGATATGATAAACTCCGTTACCCCGTTGAAGATAAATCCGGCTATCGCCGTTCACATTCGGTATGCTCTCTTTTTATGTCTTATCATTTTCCCTAAGTGTTTGAGCCCGCTCATATATGGCCTCAGAGATCACGCCTTCAGACCTGTCTTCCTATACTATTTCACTTTTGGCCTCAGAACCACTGTCAAGACATTTCCTAAGTCTTGATTTCTATTACAGTAAATGTGTTGTGATATTTTTGTTTGCTTGCACATTCGTGTCGAGTAGAAATGGCAAATTATATTTGTAGTAAGCAAGTTTGTTTCTTTGTGTGATTAACTTTAGCGTGTGAAAAAGTGTATGATGAATTGTATCACATTCAGATTAGTGTGGTTAAAACCCTTCTCTCTAAACTGATGTAACAACTTTATGTACATACTGCAAATAGCAATTATTTTCTCAAAGAGCTGTAAAGTCTAAAATCATGTCTACGAACCTTATGTTGAACTGGAAATGTACTGATTACAAAGAAAAAGAAGTGCAGCAGCTTTTCAATCACTTCCTCACATCAAGAGCCATTACATGTTGCATACAAGTCAATTTCACCATCAATACTCCCTTTCTAGTGAAAGTTGTACAAATAAAACACATCAATCACATGTGTACACACTAAGAAGCTGACAGAGATTTGATCACATACATAATGACACATTGTTGTGTTAAATAAGATTCATAATCCCCCTCCATGACTTACTTGCACATTTTATGCTGATATCTAAATACATTTATTTAAGTAAATAGCTCTTTCAAAAATGATGATCAAATCATGTAATGAAACAAACATGATTTCCTAAAGAATTGACTGTTTCAAACCACACAATCTTTTTTTTTCATACACCATTTTGCTGTTAATGCATAAAGACACAATATATATAACATGAAAATAATACAACAAGAAATGAATAGTCCATGTACAGTATGATTGTTGTTGTTTAGAATCAGTGATAGAACTATGGAAAAATATAACAAAATGTTTGTGCCATAACTTCCTCTTTTGATTTTATTCAATTTATTT
>NW_022286611.1:0-2854 GCF_004355925.1 Anarrhichthys ocellatus | reverse complement strand
TGTAGTTTTGTTGTCCTAAACTAACAACGTAGTTTTGTTTTCTCAACCTAACTAAGTAGTTTAGTTGTCCTAAACTAACTAAGTAGTGTTGTTGTCTCAACCTAACTAAGTAGTTTAGTTGTCTTAACCTAACTAAGTAGTTTAGTTGTCCTAAACTAACTAAGTAGTTTGGTTGTCTCAACCTAACTAAGTAGTTTAGTTGTCTTAACCTAACTAAGTAGTTTAGTTGTCTAAACATAACTAAGTAGTTTAGTTGTCTTAACCTAACTAAGTAGTTTAGTTGTCTAAACATAACTAAGTTGTTTTGTTGTCTCAACCTAACTAAGTAGTTTAGTTGTCTTAACCTAACTAAGTAGTTTAGTTGTCTAAACATAACTAAGTAGTTCAGTTGTCGAAACATAACTAAGTAGTTTTGTTGTCTAAACATAACTAAGTCATTTAGTTGTCTTAACCTAAGTAAGTAGTTTTTGCTGTCTAAACATAACTAAGTAGTTTAGTTGTCTTAACCTAACTAAGTAGTTTTGCTGTCCAAACGTAACTAAGTAGTTTTGCTGTCTAAACCTAACTAAGTAGTTTTGCTGTCCAAACGTAACTAAGTAGTTTTGTTGTCTAAACCTAAGTAGTTTTGTTGTCTAAACCTAACTAAGTAGTTTTGTTGTCTAAACCTAACTGAAAATGTTTGTCATCTTAACCTAACTAAATAGTTTTGTTGTCTAAACCTAACTAAGCAGTTTTGTTGTCTAAACCTAAGTACATAGTTTTGTTGTCTAAACCTAACTAAGTAGTTTAGTTGTCTAAACATAACTAAGTAGTTTAGTTGTCTTAACCTAACTAAGTAGTTTTGCTGTCTGAACCTAACTAAGTTGTTTTAATGTCTAAACCTAACTAAGTTGTTTTGTTGTCTAAACCTAACTAAGTAGTTTTGTTGTCTAAACCTAACTGAATATTTTTGTCATCTTAACCTAACTAAATAGTTTTGTTGTCTAAACCTAACTAAGCAGTTTTGTTGTCTAAACCTAACTAAGCAGTTTTGTTGTCTCAACCTAACAAAATAGTTTTGTTGTTCAAACCTAACTAAGTAGTTTTGTTGTCTAAACCTAACTGAATATTTTTGTCATCTTAACCTAACTAAATAGTTTATCTGTCTAAACTTAACAAAGCAGTTTTGTTGTCTTAACCTAACTAAGTAGTTTTGTTGTCCTAACCTAACTAAGTAGTTTTGTTGTCTCAACCTAACTAAGTAGTTTAGTTGTCTTAACCTAACTAAGTAGTTTTGTCGTCCTAACCTAATTAAGTAGTTGTATTGTCTAAACCTAACGAAGTAGTTTTGTTGTCTAAACCTAACTAAGTAGTTTTGTTGTCTTAACCTAACTAAGTTGTTTTGTTGTCCTAACCTAACTAAGTAGTTTAGTTGTCTAAACATAACTAAGTAGTTTTGTTGTCTAAACCTAACTAAGTAGCTTTGTTGTCTAAACCTAACTAAGTAGTTTAGTTGTCTTAACCTAACTAAGAAGTTTTGGTGTCTTAACATAACTCAGTAGTTTAGTTGTCTAAACTAAGTAATTTCCTTTGAAGACAGAAGTTTATTTTGAAAAGACTATTGACATAAAAAAATTACAGATTTTGCTGGACATTTGTAGGAGTTTCTTTTCATAAGATATCATAAGAACCGTGAGGATATTTAGCATTTTATCATCCAAAGGTGTTATATTTCAGCTAAATAATGCTGGAACTTCATTTTTTGGGGAAACTGCCGATAAACACACACACAGACACGCACACACAGGTTAGTTCCTGTCAGTAATGGCCTCCCGCCTTCTTCCACCGTCTCGTCTATAAATAGATTGAAGCAGAGCGTGAAATGAAAATCAAGAGAACAGCATGAAATGGGACCAAAGTTGGGAAAATGGACATATTTATCCTTTTGTTTTTGAAGAATATAGCAGAAATAATGGGACTATTTTTTACATGAAGCTATGCAATCTTCACAAACACTGCTGATATGATGCTTATTGTTACGCTGTGTTCGTGTTTTACTCCGTGTAATAATGGATCTTTGTCACTGACTGGTGTTTCAGTCTCATATGCAGATGAGAACAATAACCTGAATCATCCCGATAAACAAAGTGCAGAAATATTTTACTCAAATAAATTTGATTTCTTGTATTTTGTAATTGCTATTTGGCTGAATGCTTCTAGTAAAACCATGACATGATGTGTTATAGACGTCATTATATGACAGTGTCTTTTGTAATGAATGAATGGGTCTTTTAGGAGTGATGTTTACTGCAGGTACATGATAACTGCATTAGTAGTGCCTTAATACACTCTGGTCCTGGTCTTGTCGTGGTCTCGATACACTCTGGTCCTGGTCTTGACATGTTAGACACGTCAGAGACTCAAGGAAACATCAGAGAATAACAGAAACTAGAACGATGTTGACCAAAGTGAAATATAATGCGTTCTCTTTTCCTAAACTTTTAAGAGAATCAGGGCCCTAGTTCTTCTGTAATCTTCTGTAAACAAACAAACAAATAAGTATTTACACTATATTAAAATTCAAGTCAACTGCAGCTGATTTTATTCCCAGAACCTTCTGATTTACTCCCATCTGTCGTTTAGTTGTAAACGTCTATTGGCTCCATTCAGCCCACCCAAATGCATCATGGGAAAGTTCATCCGTACAAGGTTACCACAGAATTGATCTCAGACCACATGTATTGTGTGAGTAACCGAGCGCTCGATAGCATTTAAAGAACAGCAGCAGCCTCCCTCAATACTCAGGTTTATTCTGCACACACACACGCACACACACACACGCACAGGGGTCCTGGGAGGTGTGTGTGTCTGTTTG
>NW_022286610.1:0-2776 GCF_004355925.1 Anarrhichthys ocellatus | reverse complement strand
ATACTTCCTGTCTTACTCACTTGTAGACGGGACCACACACACACACACACACACATCACGAGTGATGGAAGTTAGGACGCACATTAAACCATTCTTCTTCTGTGGTTCTATCAGACGGACTCTTCCACGTACGTTTGGATTCATCGTCTCTTTAGTTCACACACAGACTCTTTAAAGATTCGAGTTGAAATAGTCTGATTCAAGGTTAGACGACAAGAAAAGAGGTTTACACACGAGCCGGCTCCTCCCTCTCATATTCTGATGTACAGTGTGTGTGTGTGTGTGTGTGTGTGTGTGTTTGATGTCTGCGCCAGTATTTGTGCATGCGTGCATACAAGTGTAACAGTATGATTGCATGCATGTGTGTGTGTAATCCTATCTGCTTGTTATGCAGGGCATCATTACATCCATATGGTCACACACACACACAGACACACACACACGCACACACACACACAGGTCAGACTTCCTGTTTTACTCTCCAGTTGTTTTTAACAAACAGTACAACAGAGAGATGAGACACGAGGTCGTTAAAGTCGACGCTGTAATGAAACGTCTGATGTCTGTGATCTGTGTCTGTTAGCCGCGTAGCTCTGTGGATGCTAACGCCTGTGGTCTGGACTGAAACATCTCGACTGTTGGTAATACTTTACTGACCCTCTGACTCTTCATCATCAGGTCAACATGTTTATGGCTTATGATGAAACACATGCAGAACTAAAGACGTTATAGCTGCTACACATTAGCATGTTAGCACGTAGCTCAAAGTAGCACTGAGTAGAGCCTCACAGAGCCTCTAGGGTGTCGTCTGTTCAGGTCTTCAGACATCTTTATTCTCCGTGTTGACACGTCGAGTTTCTCATTTGTTTGTTTCTACAGCTGAAGGGTTCTCTTCTTCCTCCACTGTGTTGAGCTCTAAAGAGGACTTTTCTTTTCTTTCTCCTGAATTATGAAGAAACGTTTCAAAAAACATCATGACACACACACTGATCAACAGTGTTGTGGTTTCCAGCCACGTGCCTCCTCTTCCTCCTCGCTTCCTCTTTCCTTCCTCCTCAGTCTCTGCTGTTTGTCTTTGTCTTTCTCAGAGCGTCTCTGCACAGTTTCCTTATTTCATCGTCCTTCTGCTCAAAGAGCATTTAAAAGAAGGAAGGTCACTGCGTCATCGTGCAGGTACTTCAACACAAACCACCATCTTTTCCTGGAACCGAGTTGTTTCTTGTGAAGACAGAAGTTTATTTTGAAAGGACTGTTTTGATGTAACGAGCTGAAACTGACTCGTGTCGCTGGACTTGAGAAGGAAGACGCACCACATGTTTAAGACACTGTACCGTCGCCTTTAGAAGGTGGAACAGCTCAGGATAGCACCTCCAGTAAGGGTTCTCGGTGGACCCGTTCCACCAGAAAAGGGTTCTCTGTAGAACCTGTCAGAGGGGGTTTCCCGGGTGGAACCCTTCACAGATGGTTCTAGCTATAACTCTTTATGTTGGATTCTAGGTAGAACCTTCTGAAAGGGTTCTTGGTGGAACCTTTACAGAAGGTTCCACCAGGAACCAGAGCTTCGAGAACCCTTTCTCTATTGACGACACGCTGAAGAACCCTGTGGTTCTAGTAAGAGTCTATGTTGGACTTTTAATCAGCCACCAGTACAACATGAAAGTATTTCCAATCAATGTAAAAGTACCACGATGCGTTGTGCTGACAAACAGAGAGAGGAGTATTCATACGACTGGAGGATGAAAGGAACCAGACTATTGAGAATAGTTTAGTTATTTTATTTGTTCGTCTTCACCGCCGTGCAGTGAGCAGTAAATATAACACAGAACACACGGAGGTTAAGCATGAGGTCACGGAGCTAAAAACACTTCTTGAGTTATCAGATGAAGGACGAATCAATCGACACGACGACTCAGACGATGACTTCTTCACCCCTCATGTTTCTCTCTGCTTCACGCCTCCTCTTCCTCTTCATCGCCCTCCTCCCTCTCTTTGAAGCTAGCTGTGGCAGTCCTCAGGTCGACTAACCAGCACCCATGGGAGTCACCCGGGCCCGCTGTTACATCATGTTACTGCAACATCAAGGGGAGGAGGATGGAGTGTGTGTGTGTGTGTGTGTGTGTGTGTGTGTGCAGCAGGATGGATGTAGGTTGTGTGTGAAGATCTGAGGTTGCCTGAACCTGCTGCTCTCTGTTTGACCTCCACAATCAAAGCAGCTTCTGAATATGGCAGTGTGTTTCCATCCCTGTGAAGTGTCGGAGCACTTCTTTCCTCCTTATACGGCCTGGTAGCAGCACTTAATAGGCTTTTTTAGATGTGTTACATAAAGCTGCAGCCTGGATGTTAAAGGTCCCAGGTGACTTGGTTTTTCTTCATGATTTCAGCTCACGACATGAATAATGCTCTTCAATGAGTGTTTTAGCTGGAGACCTATTTATTTTTTAACTTTGAAGAGTAAAGCAGCGATGTGTCACACCGGAGCAGTCATGACTTCCTGTTCAAACACATAAAAACACAGATTATATATACAGTATATCCATGCATCATATACGATCAAAAAGTGACAGTTCTGAAGCAACATTACAGAGATTCATGTCTAGAAGTTACTTTGAGCCAAGAGCAGGTTTCATCTGAAAGTCACCGCCGAGCAACTGGTGCTACTTGAAACCAGAAGAATTACAGCTTTTTAAAAACCTCCATGAGCACAGCAAACACACTACCAGAGATTCTAGTGGTCCACCATCAGGTAACCGCTCATAACCAGAGATTCTACTGGTCC
>NW_022286609.1:0-2777 GCF_004355925.1 Anarrhichthys ocellatus | reverse complement strand
ATTTCAACCTTTTAGAGAATGAGAAAAAAACACATAGCAAGGAGCCACAGAATCATAGTCAACATAGTTTGGTCGTATTTATTGTTTTACATTTTTCTCTGAATTTGAGTACTCTCAATAGAAAGCAGAAGGAAAAGAGTTTCACTCACACATCATGTAGTTTGAGCAGCAAGAAACATACAAACAAACAATATGTTCTGTGCAGACATCCCAGCAGTACCATACAGATCCATTATAAAACTACACGTTTGTTTTATTCTACCGCCACCCACTAACTAAATGATCCTCTTGTAAACTGTGTGGATGGCTGTGTGTTTGTACTGATCCTGGTAAAGAGGACAGAATGGGTTCTTACATTTTGTGCTAATCTCCAGGTTTCAAACAGAAAATCTCTTCAGAAGATAAATATTTTGGAGCTGAAAAATACGACGCATGCAAAGAAGCCACTGTAAACACACAGGGGGATGTAGCATTAGATAGGAAAATCACTTTGGCTTTCGTTTCTGACGTGACATCAGAAGATCTCCCAACCAAGGAGCTCTTGCTCCGACACATTCACCGTCTTCTGTTTGTCTTCCACAGCTCTCTTCTAAGTGCAAACTTCCAACCTTCTTTCGTCCGTCTCTGCCTCTACAGCTCTCAGGCTGTCCTCCCATCTCTCTCTTTTTTTTTTTTTCAACTTTAAAAATTAAAAATTCCTAAAAAGGGTCTGAACATTAAACATGCTACCATAATATAAAACAGGTCCTTTCAGTAATTCTAGTCTCTCAGCATTTTAAATGAAACACTCTATTAACCCAGGAAGCTAATGTCAAGGTAAACGCATTATTATCTTACATTAACAGGAAGGAGATGCTGAATGACAAGAGCAAAGTGTCTTAATATCATTAAGATCAAAGAACCAAACTAGTACATATGTAATTGATGCGTCACAGCAAGCAGATGTAGCTGATGATTTGTTTTCATGTTAAACTGTGAGAATATGGCATTTTATTCCAACAGAAACCAATCCCCCCCCCCACGAAGTTAAAGTTCATGTTGCCTGTCAACAGCTGAAGTAAAAAAACAAAACAGTCTTTTGGAAGTGGAGATCCTGCAGATGCTGTAATCCTGCAAGAATTGGAGTGATGGGATCTCATGAGAGCCCTGCTGGTTTTGTTGATGGTGTCTTTTCAGCTTATTTGGAGTGTTTGTGCAGGAAACGTGAAAAGGCAGCAAGTAAGAGACTCTCGGGTCAAGTCACATCTAGATGGTGCGCGGTTTGGGGTGAAGTGGTCACATGCTGCAGTCGAGGGTGTTGGCGTGTCATGGCTAAAAGGTGCTACAAGTGTTGGTAAACAACAGTCGGCTTACAGTCTCATAAAAGTTTGCTCCAGACCAGCGTTGTGATGATTCCCAGCTGAAAATGTTTCGCTAACATTGGAAAGGTTTGTTGGGTGGAGTGTAGTTGTTTTCAGATGACGGTGGAGTCCATGGTGCTGGTGTCTTGCGCACTGCGGGCTCGAAATAAATGAAACCAACACAACCATCAGCAAATTCATGAAATAGGTTCGGGCATAAATGGGGCACATCGGGCCCAGGTGTGTCCAATGCCACTGATTAATCCCCAATCAGGTCTGCAGCCCTGGAGAAAGAAAGCGCAGACACAGCACAGGAACCAAACAGAGGGGCCATCACGGTGACTACGTAGTTTTGAGTTTTCAGCGGCAGCCATCTATAATTCACTGCACCAACTGCGCAGGTCTCCAGTCAAGACGCCTCATTAAAAACCGAGCAGAGCTAATCACATCGGAGGGGTAAGTGGAAATGTGGTGCATGGATTACATCAGATCATACTCCCTATCTAGGGACACTTCCTGAATTCATGACAGGAAATCACAACAGAACTAAGCAAGACGGACCCTCCTGGAAACTCACTAATGCTTTATTTTAAGAAAGTATATTTCTTAACCAAAGTGAGACACTGTGAAACACTTCACGATCACTCGTTCACACCAAAATGTGGAAGCAATAAAGGAGAAGTGAACCACTGAGTGAGAGTTGCTCAGTTTAAGTTATGATCTGCTTTAATGTTGAGAAGAGAGAGATCCTTTGATTAAAACTAATATATCATTGAAAACAACTGTAAAAATACCCCGAAGAAGCTTCTCTATTTAAAAGATAAGCCTCAAGGTTAGAATAAATTGCCATTTAAAAAATGTTGCCATCTTCACATGGAAGGACAAGAAATACGAAATCTTAAAATGTGAGAAATATTTGTAATAATTTTGGTAATGCACATTTGATTTGTTGTTTTTAATGCATTGCTTTGGTTTAAAGGGATTCTAAATCCATCATTTAATACTTAGATAAATAAGTGTTTTGATTATTTCAACCTTTTAGAGAATGAGAAAAAAACACATAGCAAGGAGCCACAGAATCATAGTCAACATAGTTTGGTCGTATTTATTGTTTTACATTTTTCTCTGAATTTGAGTACTCTCAATAGAAAGCAGAAGGAAAAGAGTTTCACTCACACATCATGTAGTTTGAGCAGCAAGAAACATACAAACAAACAATATGTTCTGTGCAGACATCCCAGCAGTACCATACAGATCCATTATAAAACTACACGTTTGTTTTATTCTACCGCCACCCACTAACTAAATGATCCTCTTGTAAACTGTGTGGATGGCTGTGTGTTTGTACTGATCCTGGTAAAGAGGACAGAATGGGTTCTTACATTTTGTGCTAATCTCCAGGTTTCAAACAGAAAATCTCTTCAGAAGATAAATATT
>NW_022286608.1:0-2777 GCF_004355925.1 Anarrhichthys ocellatus | reverse complement strand
CAATCCATGTAGAGAGGGGGGTTCGCCCTGCATTTTGCGATTTTTAGTCAGTAAACAGACCCGGATACGATCAAACGCCCCTGCATGGCTCCCGTTGGACTATCCCGCATCTAAAAATTTCTCACACAAGTAAATCGGCCTTACCAGGGTCACATAGACACACATTATGAGCCATTTATTGTTATGAATGACAGATATGACACATCATAACTGCTCAAAATTATTCAAAATGGTGTCAAACTGATTTATTAGGATTATTGAACACTCTTATTGATAAGAAAAGTGAATATATAGTTAATATTTAGTTATATAGTATATAAAATCAGTATACAGCAATGCAACAGCTGGTTCCGAAAATCAAAATTTTGATTTTTATGACCATTTATGCTGGCCTGCTTCACTCAAACAAAGTAAAATATGTTGTGGGGACATGTAAAACGTGTTGTTCTATGTCTGTGGCATAGTTTTAGGCTTGCAGCTGCATTATTTAAAAAAAAAATGTTCAATACAAGTGCTTTTTTTCAGGTGAACCTAGACATTTTTCAATTTGAGCTGTGCCATAAGTGTATCAGTTATTAACCAGTAACATATACACAATATTTACACAATTCAACACATATCACAAGTGTTACCAGTATTCTAACATCAAAATTATTAAAATAGACCTTGTAGTTAGAGCTGGGGACTCTCTTGAGTATGGGTATGCAATTTTCGAGCAGAGGGCTAAAAATAGGGCTAGGTACCAGAAGGTTTTAAAGTGAAGCCAAAGCTTCACGTGTTAAAGCTGCATTCTCTCTAGTGTCCACCAGGGGGTGACTCCTCTGGTTGTATCGAAGTCTATGAGAAAATGACTCTACTTCTCTCTTGATTTATTACCTCAGTAAACATTGTAAACATGAGTTTATGGTCTCAGTCTCTAGTTTCAAGTCTTCTTCAATACAGCATGATGTTCATTTAGTACATTATGGTCCATTTAGAGTCAAACAGACCATAAAGCAGGGGATGCTTTAGGGCGGGGCTACACGGTGATTGACAGGTCTCTACCAGAGACGTATAGAAATATCAACAAACCAATGAGAGATGATGACTACGTCCACTTCTTATATACGGTCTGTAAGTAGGAATCAGGACGTACAAGATGAAGTAAACGAGGATATTTCAGGAGAGTTTACTGGTCGTTAAAGAACAAGTAATGAAATCTGTGATTACACTAAAACGTTGTCATCATCCCTCTAGACATCCAGCTCTTTTATATAAACAAGAGGAATCCACAAAATATAATTGTCATTAATTTAAGTTAAATAAAAGTCCTGCTCAGAATAAAATGGCTGCTGGCAGAAAACCACAAACCGTTTCTCGTCCTCGTCAGTAGAGACAGTTGTGTTACTTTAGCCTTCACTCCTATCATCCCTGCGGCGGTGATATTTGGTGATTTAATTCAAGGGAAGTTTATACACTAACCTGCTGGTTGGTGCTGCCTTCAAGTGCTGCTGGAAATCCTGTAATTACCAGTTTGTTTGCTGTAGTAGAAGCTGAGTTTGTCTGACGTGACAATAACATTCTTCATTGAGTCAAGTGTAATCTAAGTTGAAGCTTTTTAATTAGTCTACACAACATCTAGAGACTTGATTACCTGTCCATTATTGTGATCTAAGGTAGAACCAAAGCCATGACTCAAAGGGAGAGTTGTTACATTTACTCATCTAATAAATACAAATGAATTTACCTTCCTGTTGAACTTTGATGGATGGATCGTAAAGCTCCGGAGCTCCTCAGGAGTCACATGGTGGACAGAATAACATGAAGACGATGGTTCATTGATCAGTAGATTTAACGACCTCACTCTACTTTGTGACATTGTTATCTGCTGTTGTATCACTAAAGTACTGCTAAAGGAAACTTTATGTTGTACTGAGTACTTTATTTCTACTGAACTTACTGTACTTTTATCTACTATGGTGTCGATTTAATAGAGAACTGTAATAATCCTACAGGAAGTTATGTCCCATCATGCAGTGTAACTTTACAGTGACCATAATATTGTTATTATTATTATTAAACAGGCCACATTTAGTCTTCATACGTAAGGACATCAATCCTTGGCATGGCACACAGTAGTTATGCCAAGGATTGATGTCCTGGGCTTAACGTGTTCTCAGTAGTAGAAGAAGAAGCCAGTACATGTTTTATGTAAACATAATAAGTATCATAATGAAATGTACTGAAGGATTCACAGCGAGTTATCTTCCCACCATGTGACCCCAGTGCTGCTCCATAAAAGCCACGTGAACTCCGTTTACTGAACTCGCTCCATGAGAACATGGTCACGCTGTAAGCTTCGGGTTCCTCTCCTACAGTCCCAGATGTCACACACTTTCTGCTGACAGAACACCAGCAGACTCGCTCTCATCTCTCCTGTTCTTACGTATAACCCATGAATAATCCGTCCTGCTGTGGTCAGTGTTGATGCATGTTCAGTACTGCTGTAGTAATGTCTGCACAGGTCACACCTCTGCTTCACTCTGCTGTTACACTCGACCCACACTGAGCAAACTCTTTTCTTTTTCTGCCCCCCCACCCTTTGCTTTGAGCTCCCCCCCCCCCCCCCCACACACACATTAAAATCAGCCTGTTGTCACAAAACAGATGGGAACGTGTTTTGTTCATCTATTTGGCGTTGCCCTGCTTGCATCCTATGCTGCCAAATGAAAACACAAATTCTAGAATCCCGTCAGGAGTGAGAGAACATGACTCTCCTTCCTCTCCTTCCTCCCTCA
>NW_022286607.1:0-2778 GCF_004355925.1 Anarrhichthys ocellatus | reverse complement strand
ATACTTCCTGTCTTACTCACTTGTAGACGGGACCACACACACACACACACACACATCACGAGTGATGGAAGTTAGGACGCACATTAAACCATTCTTCTTCTGTGGTTCTATCAGACGGACTCTTCCACGTACGTTTGGATTCATCGTCTCTTTAGTTCACACACAGACTCTTTAAAGATTCGAGTTGAAATAGTCTGATTCAAGGTTAGACGACAAGAAAAGAGGTTTACACACGAGCCGGCTCCTCCCTCTCATATTCTGATGTACAGTGTGTGTGTGTGTGTGTGTGTGTGTGTGTTTGATGTCTGTGCCAGTATTTGTGCATGCGTGCATACAAGTGTAACAGTATGATTGCATGCATGTGTGTGTGTAATCCTATCTGCTTGTTATGCAGGGCATCATTACATCCATATGGTCACACACACACACAGACACACACACACGCACACACACACACAGGTCAGACTTCCTGTTTTACTCTCCAGTTGTTTTTAACAAACAGTACAACAGAGAGATGAGACACGAGGTCGTTAAAGTCGACGCTGTAATGAAACGTCTGATGTCTGTGATCTGTGTCTGTTAGCCGCGTAGCTCTGTGGATGCTAACGCCTGTGGTCTGGACTGAAACATCTCGACTGTTGGTAATACTTTACTGACCCTCTGACTCTTCATCATCAGGTCAACATGTTTATGGCTTATGATGAAACACATGCAGAACTAAAGACGTTATAGCTGCTACACATTAGCATGTTAGCACGTAGCTCAAAGTAGCACTGAGTAGAGCCTCACAGAGCCTCTAGGGTGTCGTCTGTTCAGGTCTTCAGACATCTTTATTCTCCGTGTTGACACGTCGAGTTTCTCATTTGTTTGTTTCTACAGCTGAAGGGTTCTCTTCTTCCTCCACTGTGTTGAGCTCTAAAGAGGACTTTTCTTTTCTTTCTCCTGAATTATGAAGAAACGTTTCAAAAAACATCATGACACACACACTGATCAACAGTGTTGTGGTTTCCAGCCACGTGCCTCCTCTTCCTCCTCGCTTCCTCTTTCCTTCCTCCTCAGTCTCTGCTGTTTGTCTTTGTCTTTCTCAGAGCGTCTCTGCACAGTTTCCTTATTTCATCGTCCTTCTGCTCAAAGAGCATTTAAAAGAAGGAAGGTCACTGCGTCATCGTGCAGGTACTTCAACACAAACCACCATCTTTTCCTGGAACCGAGTTGTTTCTTGTGAAGACAGAAGTTTATTTTGAAAGGACTGTTTTGATGTAACGAGCTGAAACTGACTCGTGTCGCTGGACTTGAGAAGGAAGACGCACCACATGTTTAAGACACTGTACCGTCGCCTTTAGAAGGTGGAACAGCTCAGGATAGCACCTCCAGTAAGGGTTCTCGGTGGACCCGTTCCACCAGAAAAGGGTTCTCTGTAGAACCTGTCAGAGGGGGTTTCCCGGGTGGAACCCTTCACAGATGGTTCTAGCTATAACTCTTTATGTTGGATTCTAGGTAGAACCTTCTGAAAGGGTTCTTGGTGGAACCTTTACAGAAGGTTCCACCAGGAACCAGAGCTTCGAGAACCCTTTCTCTATTGACGACACGCTGAAGAACCCTGTGGTTCTAGTAAGAGTCTATGTTGGACTTTTAATCAGCCACCAGTACAACATGAAAGTATTTCCAATCAATGTAAAAGTACCACGATGCGTTGTGCTGACAAACAGAGAGAGGAGTATTCATACGACTGGAGGATGAAAGGAACCAGACTATTGAGAATAGTTTAGTTATTTTATTTGTTCGTCTTCACCGCCGTGCAGTGAGCAGTAAATATAACACAGAACACACGGAGGTTAAGCATGAGGTCACGGAGCTAAAAACACTTCTTGAGTTATCAGATGAAGGACGAATCAATCGACACGACGACTCAGACGATGACTTCTTCACCCCTCATGTTTCTCTCTGCTTCACGCCTCCTCTTCCTCTTCATCGCCCTCCTCCCTCTCTTTGAAGCTAGCTGTGGCAGTCCTCAGGTCGACTAACCAGCACCCATGGGAGTCACCCGGGCCCGCTGTTACATCATGTTACTGCAACATCAAGGGGAGGAGGATGGAGTGTGTGTGTGTGTGTGTGTGTGTGTGTGTGTGTGCAGCAGGATGGATGTAG
Source organism: Anarrhichthys ocellatus (assembly GCF_004355925.1). NCBI lineage: Eukaryota > Metazoa > Chordata > Actinopteri > Perciformes > Anarhichadidae > Anarrhichthys > Anarrhichthys ocellatus. The sequence goes on along the minus strand of NW_022286607.1, from coordinate 630 downwards.
GTTGTGTGTGAAGATCTGAGGTTGCCTGAACCTGCTGCTCTCTGTTTGACCTCCACAATCAAAGCAGCTTCTGAATATGGCAGTGTGTTTCCATCCCTGTGAAGTGTCGGAGCACTTCTTTCCTCCTTATACGGCCTGGTAGCAGCACTTAATAGGCTTTTTTAGATGTGTTACATAAAGCTGCAGCCTGGATGTTAAAGGTCCCAGGTGACTTGGTTTTTCTTCATGATTTCAGCTCACGACATGAATAATGCTCTTCAATGAGTGTTTTAGCTGGAGACCTATTTATTTTTTAACTTTGAAGAGTAAAGCAGCGATGTGTCACACCGGAGCAGTCATGACTTCCTGTTCAAACACATAAAAACACAGATTATATATACAGTATATCCATGCATCATATACGATCAAAAAGTGACAGTTCTGAAGCAACATTACAGAGATTCATGTCTAGAAGTTACTTTGAGCCAAGAGCAGGTTTCATCTGAAAGTCACCGCCGAGCAACTGGTGCTACTTGAAACCAGAAGAATTACAGCTTTTTAAAAACCTCCATGAGCACAGCAAACACACTACCAGAGATTCTAGTGGTCCACCATCAGGTAACCGCTCATAACCAGAGATTCTACTGGTCC
>NW_022286606.1:0-2778 GCF_004355925.1 Anarrhichthys ocellatus | reverse complement strand
TACATTCAGCAGCGTATGCCCCGCCCACTACACCCAACTCAGCTTTTCGTTTTGAAACCAAAGCTTTTTTTTTCAACCAAAGATTGTTTTGTTTTTAACCAAAGATTTTATTTTTTTAACCAAAAATTCTAGTTCCATAAGCAAAACTAACAAATAAATTATTCTCAGTTTATATATTTTCACTTACAAACTTGATTTTTGGTTGCAGTGCGAGAAATTTGCTTTTAAAACATTTTTTTTTGTTTGCGTAATAAAGACACAAATATACCTTCATATTCACTGTGGTTTCCTTGTGCCTCAAATGTTTCTTTGTAGTTTGAGGCCAGAGGACGTATTATTAAATAGTGACTCTTGTTGGTGGCAGTGAGCAGCCAACATTTGAAAATGGAACAAAGTACAAAGTACAGGGCAACCTGTCTCTGTCCTTTAACGAACCCAGTTGTCACAGAAATACCAAATGGCCTTGTGGTGAGGTTGCTTTGTCGACTTCTGCTTCTCAGTTCAAGAATTAAATCTAAATCGACATTCATAAACAACAGAATATCTGGTGATGATGCAGATGTCATGCAAAGTATCTGAGGTTTAGATTCAGATGAGGGGTTACGGTTCCCCCTGGGACGCTGTGCTTCAGGTGGTACACTGTCAGTTCCCTTTTATGTACAGTTTTGTGAAAAAGTGTTTGCCCCCTTCCTGATTTCTTATTTTTTTGCATGTTTGTCACACTTAAATGTTTCAGATCATCAAACGAATTTAAATATTAGACAAAGATAACACAAGTAAACACAAAATGCAGTTTTTAAATGAAGGTTTTTATTATTAAGGGGGAAAAAAATCCAAACCTACATGGCCCTGTGTGAAAAAGTGATTGCCCCCTAAACCTAATAACTGGTTGGGCCACCCTTAGCAGCAACAACTGCAATCAAGCGTTTGCGATAACTGGCAATGAGTCTTTTACAGCGCTGTAGAGGAACTTTGGCCCACTCATCTTTGCAGAATTGTTGTAATTCAGCCACATTGGAGGGTTTTCGAGCATGAACCGCCTTTTTAAGGTCATGCCACAGCATCTCAATCGGATTCAGGTCGGGACTTTGACTAGGCCACTCCAAAGTCTTCATTTTGTTTTTCTTAAGCCATTCAGAGGTGGACTTGCTGGTGTGTTTTGGATCATTGTCCTGCTGCAGAACCCAAGTGCGCTTCAGCTTGAGGTCACGAACAGATGGCCGGACATTCTCCTTCAGGATTTTTTGGTAGACAGCAGAATTCATGGTTCCATTTACCACAGCAAGTCTTCCAGGTCCTGAAGCAGCAAAACAGCCCCAGACCATCACACTACCACCACCATATTTTACTGTTGGTATGATGTTCCTTTTCTGAAATGCCGTGTTACTTTTACGCCAGATGTAATGGGACATACACCTTCCAAAAAGTTCAACTTTTGTCTCGTCAGTCCACAGAGTATTTTCCCAAAAGTCTTGGGGATCATCAAGATGTTTTCTGGCAAAACTGAGACGAGCCTTTATGTTCTTTTTGCTCAGCAGTGGTTTTCGTCTTGGAACTCTGCCATGCAGGCCATTTTTGCCCAGTCTCTTTCTTATGGTGGAGTCATGAACACTGACCTTAATTGAGGCAAGTGAGGCCTGCAGTTCTTTGGATGTTGTTCTGGGGTCTTTTGTGACCTCTTGGATGAGTCGTCGCTGCGCTCTTGGGGTAATTTTGGTCGGCCGGCCACTCCTGGGAAGGTTCACCACTGTTCCATGTTTTCGCCATTTGTGGATAATGGCTCTCACTGTGGTTCGCAAACGCTTGATTGCAGTTGTTGCTGCTAAGGGTGGCCCAACCAGTTATTAGGTTTAGGGGGCAATCACTTTTTCACACAGGGCCATGTAGGTTTGGATTTTTTTTCCCCCTTAATAATAAAAACCTTCATTTAAAAACTGCATTTTGTGTTTACTTGTGTTATCTTTGTCTAATATTTAAATTCGTTTGATGATCTGAAACATTTAAGTGTGACAAACATGCAAAAAAATAAGAAATCAGGAAGGGGGCAAACACTTTTTCACAAAACTGTACATAAAAGGGAACTGACAGTGTACCACCTGAAGCACAGCGTCCCAGGGGGAACCGTAACCCCTCATCTGAATCTAAACCTCAGATACTTTGCATGACATCTGCATCATCACCAGATATTCTGTTGTTTATGAATGTCGATTTAGATTTAATTCTTGAACTGAGAAGCAGAAGTCGACAAAGCAACCTCACCACAAGGCCATTTGGTATTTCTGTGACAACTGGGTTCGTTAAAGGACAGAGACAGGTTGCCCTGTACTTTGTACTTTGTTCCATTTTCAAATGTTGGCTGCTCACTGCCACCAACAAGAGTCACTATTTAATAATACGTCCTCTGGCCTCAAACTACAAAGAAACATTTGAGGCACAAGGAAACCACAGTGAATATGAAGGTATATTTGTGTCTTTATTACGCAAACAAAAAAAAATGTTTTAAAAGCAAATTTCTCGCACTGCAACCAAAAATCAAGTTTGTAAGTGAAAATATATAAACTGAGAATAATTTATTTGTTAGTTTTGCTTATGGAACTAGAATTTTTGGTTAAAAAAATAAAATCTTTGGTTAAAAACAAAACAATCTTTGGTTGAAAAAAAAAGCTTTGGTTTCAAAACGAAAAGCTGAGTTGGGTGTAGTGGGCGGGGCATACGCTGCTGAATGTACCAGGAGTTTCTATTGGTCGGTTTGACTTGTCTCTCGGTATCTGCATCATC
>NW_022286605.1:0-2778 GCF_004355925.1 Anarrhichthys ocellatus | reverse complement strand
GTGTGTGTGTGTGTGTGTGTGTGTGTGTGTGTACTGACAGCGGCGTTGAGTACACACACTGAATCACTGCCAGGTTATAATGTTGGAGGACATTTGAACGAGGCCCTCAGTGGACCCATGGACCTCGGTGCTCCTCTATGTAGCGTGCCACTTGGTTTGGCCTTCTTGTTGTCTTGTTAGCAGCGAACACATGTTTGACTTTTTGTCGGTGGAAGGCTGTTTGTCACAGCGCCCAGCGAGCACCTGTCAGACTTGGAAAGGCCTCTCCCCTCTTGTGGCGTCTCATCCGATGTTCAGTTTCTCCGTGAAATATTTTGTTTGGTGGGAAATTTCTTGCCCCACTTGAGGGAGCGTCTTAACTGCAAGTTCTTGGCCTTGGCGTCCCTTTTTGTTCAGGACTTTTGACGACCTCTTTAAGAAAGCTATTAGTTGCTTTTAAGACTCATAGAAGACATAAATAAAATGTAAAAGAAATGGTTGTTTTGAGATGGTGGAGTTAAAACGTGTTCACTTCGTTTGAGATCTGAGGCTGAGGTGAAGTAAGCAAAAGATAAAAGTAAACCTCCTTCACTCTTAAGTAATGACACTATAGACAAATGAGTCCTTTTTACAAAATGTTGAAAGTCACGGCCTGCTGTGAATGCAGCATTAGTGTGCTATTTGCAGCTGCTGCTTCCTTTTGAAGCCGTTGACTCCAAATGCACATTTGATAGAGTGCTATACCATTTTTCCTTTTTTTTTTAAGATCCTTATTGTCGATGTATCCCCTCTACCAGCAGCAACATTTTCTCATTTCTTTCTCTTGTTGGCTCTATAATAGTGCCATCCTTTTAGTGTGACGGCCGTAGCGTACGATTCACATTATTTTCATTGCGTCCGCTTTTGTAACGTCATTTATTTAGGTTTTCTTCACCATTTCTCTCCCCCGACAAATAATATTGACATCGTTTAAGCACACAAATCAGGAACCGACGTGTCTGAAGGCCATCCGACCAAAAGAAATGGCAAGTATGAAACAGCCTTGTCAGCACTTCCTGTCTTTAGGTTTTAGATGGAGTTTGAAGTAGAGAATGAGCACTTTATCATTGTTTATGTGTCGCGGAAGTCGAAGAAAGCGTAGCTGTGAAGTGTGGTTAGCAGAGGATTCAAGTCTCACTTTCAACTGCACAAGAGAAAAACAGCTCGTTGGCGCTGTAGTTCCACGGTCTGTTGCCCTATTGATCGGATATTTGATAGTCAAACTGTAGCTTGCTTTAGTGTTCAAGGTAAGGGTTTCTGGCAGTTTTTGGAAGTTGCATATAAGAATTTGACATTTTCAAGCTTTTCCTTTTATGAGTTCTAATCTGCATGCTCACTACAAGAATATCAGTATTCATTTTCAAGTAGTGTGTAGTTATTTGAGCGTCTTTTTATTCCCCGCCGCAATGCATTAGCATGGTGTAACACAATTAGCTGTCCTGCTGACAGTTAGCGACGAGACACGGGGAGAGTCTGGAACCGCCTCAGCCACCAGATCCTAATAACAGCGGTCAGCCCACACAATCCTGAGCAGCTAATCCAATTAGAGTCAACACATCGGGATCCTGAGCAATAAATCCAATAAGAGTTAACACACGAGGGAATGTTTAGCAGTGCGAGCCACACTTCTATTCACACACTGAATTAGAGAACAGCACGCCATACTGTTTTTTTTAAATATGATAAATATGCAGTTTTTGCTCTATTTACCAAAATGAAATTCTGATGAAGGTTCAGACCTTTAAATTCCCAACGATTTCTTAGATTTTTGCTGAGCAAATTTATTAGAGTGGCAGTAGACGCTTTTAGCGCCAACGTCACGATGACCTCACGATGACCTCACGGTGTTAGCTGGAGGCGGAACACGGATCACCTCGGAGCAGTAGGTCAAAGCCGCACGTCGCTAATGTCAACTTCATGTGTTTTTGTTTTGGTGTCAATACAGGTGCACGTTTGAGATGAGAAACTGTTGAGTCAAGGCTCTAGCGAGCTACAAGACCGGCCAAGTGTTTCAGACATGGAGAGTACAATGTTGCTGATAGTTTAATTAGGATCTGCTGACCTCCATTGAGTCCTTAAACATTTCAAACTGTTTTACAGAAGAGAAAAGAGGGATTTTGATATAAAGATACAGATTTTTCTATTCTAAATCAGACTCAAATTATTAAGGAGGCTTTAAATGACATTAGGGGCCTGATACTCGTGATTTATTACAACAAAATAGTCAAATCGTCCCCCATAACAAGTCCATTTAGACCAAATCATTTAGTAGTAAAAACAACAGTAGTCTCTGGCTTTGGATATATTCTTTAAATATGTTTCTACCCACTACATGAGGCTATAGGCTACTTAAATAAAATCGAATTGCTGCAGCATTTTTTGGATATCCCGCGGCAATATTTGTTTACAGTGTAAATTCTCTGCGTCGTCTCGATCTCGACATCGTTGAACAGACCCTGGGTCAGCTTTCGTCTTACTCTCGTGTGTTGCAGTGCAGCATGCGGGGTGAAAAAGAAAGAAGCAGTATTTGAGTAGATATTTTAAAGTTACATGCGTATAGGAGCCGTAATTAGCAGGGTCACTGGCTTTAATTAGTGGGTTTAAATGGAGGAAAGCTTTCGCTCGCTGTCATTCTGAGCTGTGTGGGAGTTGTTGCGGTGGCTTTTGTTCGAGTATGTGCGTTTGAGCGTATGTGTGTTAAAAAGAAGATCACTTAATTGACGTTATACTGTCACTTTACCTTTTGATATACATTACTTA
>NW_022286604.1:0-2778 GCF_004355925.1 Anarrhichthys ocellatus | reverse complement strand
TACATTCAGCAGCGTATGCCCCGCCCACTACACCCAACTCAGCTTTTCGTTTTGAAACCAAAGCTTTTTTTTTCAACCAAAGATTGTTTTGTTTTTAACCAAAGATTTTATTTTTTTAACCAAAAATTCTAGTTCCATAAGCAAAACTAACAAATAAATTATTCTCAGTTTATATATTTTCACTTACAAACTTGATTTTTGGTTGCAGTGCGAGAAATTTGCTTTTAAAACATTTTTTTTTGTTTGCGTAATAAAGACACAAATATACCTTCATATTCACTGTGGTTTCCTTGTGCCTCAAATGTTTCTTTGTAGTTTGAGGCCAGAGGACGTATTATTAAATAGTGACTCTTGTTGGTGGCAGTGAGCAGCCAACATTTGAAAATGGAACAAAGTACAAAGTACAGGGCAACCTGTCTCTGTCCTTTAACGAACCCAGTTGTCACAGAAATACCAAATGGCCTTGTGGTGAGGTTGCTTTGTCGACTTCTGCTTCTCAGTTCAAGAATTAAATCTAAATCGACATTCATAAACAACAGAATATCTGGTGATGATGCAGATGTCATGCAAAGTATCTGAGGTTTAGATTCAGATGAGGGGTTACGGTTCCCCCTGGGACGCTGTGCTTCAGGTGGTACACTGTCAGTTCCCTTTTATGTACAGTTTTGTGAAAAAGTGTTTGCCCCCTTCCTGATTTCTTATTTTTTTGCATGTTTGTCACACTTAAATGTTTCAGATCATCAAACGAATTTAAATATTAGACAAAGATAACACAAGTAAACACAAAATGCAGTTTTTAAATGAAGGTTTTTATTATTAAGGGGGAAAAAAATCCAAACCTACATGGCCCTGTGTGAAAAAGTGATTGCCCCCTAAACCTAATAACTGGTTGGGCCACCCTTAGCAGCAACAACTGCAATCAAGCGTTTGCGATAACTGGCAATGAGTCTTTTACAGCGCTGTAGAGGAACTTTGGCCCACTCATCTTTGCAGAATTGTTGTAATTCAGCCACATTGGAGGGTTTTCGAGCATGAACCGCCTTTTTAAGGTCATGCCACAGCATCTCAATCGGATTCAGGTCGGGACTTTGACTAGGCCACTCCAAAGTCTTCATTTTGTTTTTCTTAAGCCATTCAGAGGTGGACTTGCTGGTGTGTTTTGGATCATTGTCCTGCTGCAGAACCCAAGTGCGCTTCAGCTTGAGGTCACGAACAGATGGCCGGACATTCTCCTTCAGGATTTTTTGGTAGACAGCAGAATTCATGGTTCCATTTACCACAGCAAGTCTTCCAGGTCCTGAAGCAGCAAAACAGCCCCAGACCATCACACTACCACCACCATATTTTACTGTTGGTATGATGTTCCTTTTCTGAAATGCCGTGTTACTTTTACGCCAGATGTAATGGGACATACACCTTCCAAAAAGTTCAACTTTTGTCTCGTCAGTCCACAGAGTATTTTCCCAAAAGTCTTGGGGATCATCAAGATGTTTTCTGGCAAAACTGAGACGAGCCTTTATGTTCTTTTTGCTCAGCAGTGGTTTTCGTCTTGGAACTCTGCCATGCAGGCCATTTTTGCCCAGTCTCTTTCTTATGGTGGAGTCATGAACACTGACCTTAATTGAGGCAAGTGAGGCCTGCAGTTCTTTGGATGTTGTTCTGGGGTCTTTTGTGACCTCTTGGATGAGTCGTCGCTGCGCTCTTGGGGTAATTTTGGTCGGCCGGCCACTCCTGGGAAGGTTCACCACTGTTCCATGTTTTCGCCATTTGTGGATAATGGCTCTCACTGTGGTTCGCAAACGCTTGATTGCAGTTGTTGCTGCTAAGGGTGGCCCAACCAGTTATTAGGTTTAGGGGGCAATCACTTTTTCACACAGGGCCATGTAGGTTTGGATTTTTTTTCCCCCTTAATAATAAAAACCTTCATTTAAAAACTGCATTTTGTGTTTACTTGTGTTATCTTTGTCTAATATTTAAATTCGTTTGATGATCTGAAACATTTAAGTGTGACAAACATGCAAAAAAATAAGAAATCAGGAAGGGGGCAAACACTTTTTCACAAAACTGTACATAAAAGGGAACTGACAGTGTACCACCTGAAGCACAGCGTCCCAGGGGGAACCGTAACCCCTCATCTGAATCTAAACCTCAGATACTTTGCATGACATCTGCATCATCACCAGATATTCTGTTGTTTATGAATGTCGATTTAGATTTAATTCTTGAACTGAGAAGCAGAAGTCGACAAAGCAACCTCACCACAAGGCCATTTGGTATTTCTGTGACAACTGGGTTCGTTAAAGGACAGAGACAGGTTGCCCTGTACTTTGTACTTTGTTCCATTTTCAAATGTTGGCTGCTCACTGCCACCAACAAGAGTCACTATTTAATAATACGTCCTCTGGCCTCAAACTACAAAGAAACATTTGAGGCACAAGGAAACCACAGTGAATATGAAGGTATATTTGTGTCTTTATTACGCAAACAAAAAAAAATGTTTTAAAAGCAAATTTCTCGCACTGCAACCAAAAATCAAGTTTGTAAGTGAAAATATATAAACTGAGAATAATTTATTTGTTAGTTTTGCTTATGGAACTAGAATTTTTGGTTAAAAAAATAAAATCTTTGGTTAAAAACAAAACAATCTTTGGTTGAAAAAAAAAGCTTTGGTTTCAAAACGAAAAGCTGAGTTGGGTGTAGTGGGCGGGGCATACGCTGCTGAATGTACCAGGAGTTTCTATTGGTCGGTTTGACTTGTCTCTCGGTATCTGCATCATC
>NW_022286603.1:2362-2903 GCF_004355925.1 Anarrhichthys ocellatus | reverse complement strand
CACCTTTATCCAGGCCCAGCTCCACCTTTATCCAGGCCCAGCTCCACTCACATCTCAGCCCTGCGTCAAGCTGCGCTAAACAACCAGCCTCCTCTTCCTGAAGCTCTTTGACCTCATCATCTCATCAGTATCTGGGCCTCATGTTTCGTGGTCATGAAAGTTATTCTGACCACGAAATCATCCTTATTCTACTTTGAGTTAAAAAAAAACAACCTGCAACCAGATGCGCCGGTGTTCCGGTTTAACGTTAACGAGTGACCGCATGAACTGAACCGGAACACGGGGGGGGGGGGGGCTGCATGTTTCATCACGTTATGTTTTTTCCTTCTAAATCGTGATAATGACGAACGTTAACAGTCGACAAAGTTCCGCATGCAGTGGACGTTAACTTAACCCAGCAAGTCTGAACGGTAACGGAACATAACGTAACTTAAACTGTAACGGAGGGAAATGAAGACGCTGTAGACATCTGAACGCTGATTGGCCAAGACTCGACACGTCAAAGATGTTCTATTGTGAAGATCACGACATCACCTTTTCT
>NW_022286603.1:0-2262 GCF_004355925.1 Anarrhichthys ocellatus | reverse complement strand
AAAAAAAAAAAAAAAAACTCTATGGATCTACACGATTCACGTGGATGATATATTTTTGATTCAAAACGGTGAATTTCACCGAAAAGTGACAAGTTTGCAGGTATGATTGTGTATTTTATGTTTTTAGTGCATAGCTTTTATATATGATGATTTTAATGTAAAGTGTCTTTGAGTACTCTGAAAAGCGCTCTATAAATAAAATGTATTATTATTATTATTATTAATACATCGGCATGTCCACACAGCGTCGGAAATACATAAGGGCAAAGGGCAAAACTGCCCCTAAGAAATATAATGTTGCCCCTGATATCACTAGGAGAGGGGCAAAAAATGCCCCCATAATTTCCTCTAATAATAATGATAATTTAATGAACTTGTCAAAAATATCGTAGCCTATATGACCCGGTCCAGTTGCCTTGACTGATGTTGCATGTGCGTGAAGAACCGAACTTTCTAAAAAGATAAATAAATGGAGCGCTTCTTAATCAGACCTGTGACTGCGAGACTGCGGTCAACTCAGCAGACACTTACATGTTAGTGCACCTATATGCTGACATTCACAGAAAACGCATTCAAACGGCGCAGATCGGGAGTGAGCGAAGGACTTTGCATGTCATGTCGTCATGTCTTGGACCAATCAGAACTACACTGTCACAGTGACGTCATGTCTTGGATCAATCAGAACTACACTGTCACAGTGACGTCATGTCTTGGACCAATCAGAACTACACTGTCACAGTGACGTAATGTCTTGGACCAATCAGAATTACACTGTCACAGTGACGTTATGTCTTGGACCAATCAGAACTACACTGTCACAGTGACGTCATGTCTTGGACCAATCAGATCTACACTGTCACCGTGACGTCATGTCTTGGACCAATCAGAACTTACCGTTAAGAGTGACCTCGAAGGCTCCTGTAGACAGGAAGTGAGTCTCCATCATGTTACAGAGGAAGAAGGCCATCAGACAGGAGAAAATCTGACAAACAACAAAAACAGTGACGGGGTTAAATCCGTTGCCATGGTATCCCGTTGAATCATCCGTGGCCATGGTAACATGTACCTTGTTGTCCTGACTCCAGTTCCAGGCTCTGGGAGTGTCGAGGCCGAGGAGTACGAAGGGATTCTGACCACTGACGATCAGTAGGATGGAGAGAAGCTTCAGGTAAGAGACCAGGTTACCAACACACCTGAGGACAGACAAGAGGTTACCAACACACCTGAGGGGGTAGTGTAGTGATGTCAGAGATCACCTGTTGAAGGGGGTTGTGGGTAGTGTAGTGATGTCAGTGTTGGGGTCTGACTATGTGCTGCTGAATAAAGGAAAATACTTAGGCCTGCTTGTTCAGCAAAAAGCCTGATCTGGGTTGAAGACAACACCAAACCCTACAAGAAAGAGTTTCGGTTGGCCAAAACTCAGCACTGCTCTCATTGAACGAGGCCGGCGGTGCCGAGGCGGGACTTCCGGTTCTAAGACCGGAAGTCACAAAGTTTATAAAATAACCAGGGACACCTGAAAACTCTGCTCTTCCCTCCGACTTGCGTCGGGGTAAGGAGGCAAGAACACAACGTTGCTGTTTTTAAAAGAAAACCCGAGGTCAACAGTCTTAATATCGCTGGACAAATAGACTGTTTTTGTTTCGGATCCTGAAAAAATAAGTTGGACAACTTGCCTGCAGAAGGAAGAAAACGCATTCTTCAGAGAAAAACAAATTATCTTTCCAATCAAGTCGATTCTCCCGGTTATAAGGATGCAGAATCTCTGGAGCTCTGAGTTTAACTCAGAAGTCATCTCACAGTAAGATGTTACTTGGTGTCTGGGCTTAGTTAGGTCATAGTGTGTTTATTCTCGTTACTGTGTATTGTTATAACATGGTGTATGCTCAATAATCGGCAAGATTAACAACAGAGATCGTTAATGTGTAGAAATTAGTGTATTTCATACTGCTGCCATCGTGTTTGAGATAGTTCTGTTTATAGTCCCGTTATGCGTTTATAGTCCCGTTATCTGTTCGTTTGTGCACTTTATTTTCTATCTTTCTGTACATTGTAATATGTTTCTACTTTGCACTGTGTTGATTGTTGTTGATTGTTAAATGTTATGCACCTCCTGTTCCAAAGATCAGAACACAGTAACACAATCTTTATTGTCTCTCGCCATTTGGCGTGGTCACGTGTGAAACTATCCCTCCATTTTGATATTCCGATCAAGGTGGTAGTGTAGTGATGACAGAGATCACCTGTTGAAGGGGGGGGGGG
>NW_022286602.1:0-2782 GCF_004355925.1 Anarrhichthys ocellatus | reverse complement strand
GTCTCTGTCTCTTTGTCGTCTCTCTCTCTGTCTCTCTCTGTCTCTCTGACTCTTTGTGTCTCTGTCTCTTTGTCTCTCTCTCTGTCTCTCTTTGTGTCTCCGTCTCTTTGTGTCTGTCTCTTTGTCACTCTGTCTCTCCACCACAGTGACGATTGGACGGGCCTGGTAAAGACGACCCTCCCCCCCTCCCCCCCCATACACACTCTTCAGACCTCCACAGATTGTAAACTAAACTAAAGTTGCTGGTTCAACTCCTCCAAGCCTCAGAACCCATGAATGGCATCGACTGTTACGAAGAGAATAATCAATGCAACGAGAAACCAAGTACTGCTTCTTCTTCTTCTTCTTCTTCTCCTTCTACTTCTTGTTCTTCTATTTCTCCTTCTTCTATTTCTTCTTCTCATTCTTCATCTTTTTCTTCTCATTCTTCATCTTTTTCTTCTACTTCTTCTTCTTCTCCTTCTATTTCTTCTTCTCCTTCTTGTTCTTCTTCTATTTCTCATTCTTCATCTTCTACTTCTTGTTCTTCTATTTCTCCTTCATCTATCTTTTTCTTCTACTTCTTGTTCTTCTTCTCATTCTTCATCTTCTTCTTCTACTTCTCCTTCTTGTTCTTCTATTTATTATCCTCCTTCTCCTCCTCCTCCTCCCACCACCAGGACCTTTGCACACGTAGACTCTGCATGCCCCCCCTCCTCACAGAGTTATGTTCATGCCCCTCTCAGTTGAGTAGTTCTGTGATGTTGTGGATCGTGGATCCTCCTCTACGTGAAGTGGACGTACAGTTCAGTCTGTTTGTGGTTGAACCCTTACTGTGGTGAGTTCAAAGACATGAAGAATATTTGGACCCTGAAAGTATTTTTGTAGTCTCTGACTGAAGACGTTGCTGTTGAACAACGGTCTGAGATGTATTTTGTGGGCATGAAGTAGTTTGTAGCTGTGGTTTGTTTTTGAGTCCAGTTTGTGCCTCTTCCTGGTTCAGCATGATGATGTCATCGGTCGGGGGGGAAGCCCCTCCTCCTCTCATCTAAATGTCTGACCTGTGTTTATGAAGATCAGGTTTAATGAAAGCTTTTGGCCCCAAGAGGCTGACGTGCATCTCGACCTCATGTTCTCTTATAAGATGAAACCTGCCGGCTCACAGTAGATAACGACGACACGTGAGGGCCATTGGGGGGGGGGGGGGGGGGTAATGTTGAGAGAAAAACTCACAAATTTACCCAGAAAATCAGAGATTATAAAGTTATAAATTTGCAAGAAAAAGCTCACAAATTGTGCAAAACCATGGAACATAAATAATTACTGTTTACTATATTACTATATATAGACTTTAAATTTTAACTTAAATTCGTGACTTTATGATCTCAGTATATTTTTTTACCTAACCCCCCCCCCCGCCCCCCACCCCCGCATTGTCGGTCGTGCTCTTAATCACAGATGCACACGTTAGAACTCAAGAGAACACGATCAGCCTCTCGGGGTCTAAACCAGTCAGAGAAGACTGTGTGCACTTTGTCCCTCAGACTCTGATGTTCGTGTTGTTGCTTTTCTTCGGCTTCCTTCGGTCAACTTACTGTCGTGTTTCCTCAGAGGTTGCTGGTCTGATTCTCCAGATGTTTGCACGTCTTTTAAAAGTGCGTTTTTAATGTTTGCACATAGCAATTATGGAATAAAAGCTAATTGAATATATTTGGTGCAGTTGGGCATTAACTGTGGCAGCTTCTATCATTAACGATGTGATGATTAATGATGATAAAGTATACGAAGTAGTCATTTACAGGTTGTTTTTCAGATACTGCAGTTTACTGTCAACAAGCAGTTTATACTGAGACTAAAACATCTGTACTGCAGTAATCCTCCGTTAGTATGTGAAGCTACAGTCGGATATAAATACATTTATTTACGAGAGTTAAAGGAAAAAGATTGATTTAGAAATAGTTTTTATACGTTCAGTGTGAAGCTTGAGCCTGTGACTGTTAGCCTAGCTTAGCATAAAGAGTGACAGCAGAGGGAAACGGCTAGCGGAGGTCTGTGCAAAGATTAGAAATACTCTGAAATAACACATATCTGTAAATATAGTGGTTGTAGGGAGTAACTCTGGACGAAGCTAAGCTAGCTGATTGGCCCTGCTTCCAGTTGTTATGCTAAGCTAAGCTAATCTCCATTCTTATCCCACAGACATGAGATCGATATCCATCTTCACTCTCACAAAGAAAAGAAGTCTAATTGTTAAGCTTTTCCTTTAATGTTTAATTGACTGTTAAAACTCTTTACTCAACATTTATTTCACTTTATCACAAGTTGAGTTTTGTTTTTTTGTCGCTGTATTTATTAAAAGTAACTGTTGTAATGTTACTGAAACATCTGAGACAAACAGAAACACGAGCAGTCAGACAGCACAGCTGAACCGTTGATAATAAATCAATACCTGTTAGAATTCAAACTGCAATTCAACACAAGCTTCAAGTTAGTTATTATGTCGAATGCACAACAAACAAACTCACTAGATGTGGATAAAAATGAAATCATGTCAGTAAATGACATGTTCAGTCTGACTGCTCACGTTTCTCTCTCAGCTTGTTGAGAGTAAAATAATATTCAAGTACAATGACGTCATAATGGTTCTTTATTATGAAACTCCAACAGTCAGAAAAATGTCCCATTTGTTCAGAAAACACACCGAACCTGCAGCAGACAGAAGCACAATGCTGATTAGTCGGAACCAGTGAAGTCAGCGCTTCATGTGTATAACCTGCATTCTCTCTAGTGTCCACCAGGGGGC
>NW_022286601.1:0-2782 GCF_004355925.1 Anarrhichthys ocellatus | reverse complement strand
AGTTTTTCAATCTATGTCAATGAACAGAGTCTTGAGAGAATCAAAGTTATTTGCTTGCAAGCAAGGAGAGCAGTTTCCACAGACGCGTATTTCAGTGCACTGAGGGAAGGCTTCTTCGAGTGATCACTGGACATGTCATTTATACACATACAGAAAGTTACACTCAAGATGAGCCAAAGACAAGCGGAGTCTGCATGTACGTGATACAAGACTGCTTCAACTTACATATGTAGGCCTCCCAGATAACTGATCTAAATGGTTCAGTTGTCTTTAGAAACTGACACAAGCAGAAGCCGATAACCAGGCATCAGGTGGTTCTGTGTTATCTATAGTTCACAGGAAGGGCGGGCCGTGATTTTACTAGTCTCTGCCCTTTCTATTCTTGCACAGCAGACAATTAAATATACATTTGATTAGAAGCACATGGTTTACATATATTTTGCCATTACATTATAATCTCACGATATTGCAAAAAATATGTTTTTGTGAGATAAAAATCCCTTGGTTTGTAGCAAGCAAAAAAATAAAAAGAAAACGTCTCATATACTGCATCACACCTGCGACATCATGTCGGAGTCAGAGTCACTGTCGAAGTCTTCATCGTAGTCATAGTCAGGTGATGGGTCAGTTTTCTTTTGGTCTCCTTCAATGATTAGTTGATATTGAACCATTTGTTTTGTTAACGCACCCGAAATTAGACGGTGCTGTCAGTTATCAGTCGTGGAGTCGGAAGTCGGTATGTCTAAGTCGTAGTAAAACAACAAGTATAGAAACAATAAAAACAAAAGATCAGCCTCAAATGAGTCATCAGGATCATGTGAAACATGCGCAGTAATAATAATAATAATACATTTTATGTAGTGCTTTTCTAAATACCCAAAGACGCTTTACATACGGCAGAGACAAACAGAACAAACTAATAAAAATAAAAAACAAAAAGAAAGACAGAGAATTTGCACTCATTTGCAGTACAGTGAAAATGAGCTGCACGCATGCGCTGTGCTTGTGGCCGCACTCGAGACTCTGTCAGACATGTCGTCGTGCTTGATCCATTGGAATTCTCCATTGATATACAAACAGTGGGTCGGTCAGAGTATCTGTCATCATTGAGTAAATTGTACGTCGTCTAACCACTTTAAGACCTGTAGGAGTGGAGATCAAACAAATGCTGAAAGAGCATATAAGATCTCTCCCCATCAGATTAATTGGACAGAAAAATGATAATAAAAATGAATTTTTACTTTATTGTCTGTCTCAGGGTCGGTTGGGTCAGTAGGGTCTGTATGGTCAGTGTGCACACTTTGTCATATGAACAGTAAATTTCTCAGTTACAGTTAAACCCGATGCCCCTTGATAATACACATATCTGCCACTCATATTTTGATTTGGAAAATATAAATGAGTAGCCCCTAAGTCTACAAGAAAAGATATATTCTTCTGTTTACAGAGACTGGTGGAAGGCATTTCTTTAAAGGAGTTGTCAGAGAATTTTGCATAAGTGTGTGTGCGTGTGGCATTCTGTTGCTCTTGTGTGGGTGTGTATGTTGGTGCGGTTAGTGCAGTGTGTGTGTGTGTTACTTCTCTTATCATCTCGTCTCAGCAGGCAGGCAGCTGTCTCCCCCTCACATGTACCGTCCGCACCATTGTCATTGCGTCAATCAGAATGGGTGTGGTCATCGGTCCGGTCTCTGGCTTGATCTTTTCCCCATGCACCCCTCTGTGGGCCCCTTTGTGGACAGTCTCTGGACCCCTGGTGGCTGTCCTTGGTACATGGACAGTTGAGTTACTGCCTGGAGCATGTACAGTTGGGCGTCAGTTGATGTCTTTGTTTTTCTTTTCTCCTCTTTTCTCGTCTCTCTGTGCCCATTTTCTGAACGTGTATGGCATGTTTGGGAGGTTGCTCAACAGCCCAGAGGCTGGAGTGGAGGTGGTTGAGGAAAAGGGGGTTGAAGTGGAGGGGGTCGATCGGCCCGCTGCAGGTGTGGAGGGGTTTTGCTAGAGAGCATGGTGAACTGCAGCCGCTGTGACAGCAGCTTGCTGTTGTTGTTTCCTTGTCTGTGCTCCTTCTGCTCTGCGTAGCTCCGCTACGCCTGCTGCTTGAGCCTCGATGTCAACCGGTGGTTGGTATGGAGGTGGATATGGTGGACATGTGTTGGGGAGAGGGCCGCCAGCACCTGTCAGACTCGGATACAGAGAAGGAGAGAATGGGGGATCAGTTTTCTCTGAAACTTCTTTCTTTACCCTTGTCAGTTGTCTCTGTAATTTTTATTTTCCCTCCATCCACATTCCGTTTCCCATTGAACCAGACATTTCTGGTTTTTCTCTATCTTTCAGTCAAAAAGTCTGTGACTTTGACTGTCTTCCTCTTTTTACTTCTCTTTTCCTTCTAAATCTCCTCCTAACATTTTAAGTTTAGCCGAACTTAACGACCCGTTCTCTGGAAATCCAAAAGTGGACGTCCAGTACTTTAGACATTCTAAACATCCTTCACCATATTTTTGTGTCATCATATCCACTATCGGTCCTTCGGGATCATGCTGTTTACTGTTATTTCCACCCATAGCTTCAGGTATGGCAAAGTACTTTATTCTTTAAGATATATTCGTCACTATAAATATTTGTTTATTTTCTCGGAAAAACGAATGCAAAAACCTTATCAGAATTTCACACTTAAATTCACACGTTCAAGCATGACGTGGTCTTATTTAAATGGTTTTAATTCCAACTCATGTATTAGAAACTCACACTCTTAGATTTAATTCAGAGTGATCTTATTACTAAT
>NW_022286600.1:0-2782 GCF_004355925.1 Anarrhichthys ocellatus | reverse complement strand
CAGCAAAATGAAATGGATGTTCGAGAGGGAATTATGACTTCCTTACACTACACTTTTTTTTTTTTTTTTACCGTGGTCTCGAATTGTGTATCAGGAATTGTGGTATTAGTATTGGCAATTAAATTTCTCGTGTTATTATAATTTCTGTAAAACATAGTGTCGCTGAACTTTTCTGACATTGGCTTGATTGTCTTTTATACGGTCTGTTGTCACGGCTCACAGTGATTGTGCCTAGTCCGGCGCTGAAGCAGCTTCAGGTTAGCTAGCAGCTATTTAACCCTCTTAACCTAAAAACCTGCCAGCGGGATTGAAAACCATATTTTCTCCAAAGAATTACCAAAACTACACCATTTATCACAGCCAGAAGCTGTAAAATTGTCATCATTATCAGATTTTCATCTTTCTGATGGTCCTTAAACATATCATGTGTGACAAACGCTTCTGTCAGAAAAAGCAAAACAAATCTTAAAATTGTGATATTCCTTCAAAAACATGTTATTCTACTATCGTGTCCCAAATAAACCGTTTGCTTAAACCAAATCCCGTAAAAAACATTAAATTTGGGCTCCTCAGCGCGACTAGGAGGCCATGATTGATTCGTCTGAGACCAACGACATGGAAGGAATTCAGTGAAACGCAGAGCATTGAGGAGAGAACAGGAGTGGCTGTAAGTAGAGGTTGTAAACATGTAAATAGCTCAATATATAAAGCACGTGGCGCCTCCATTTTTTTACCGAACATTAGTAATACTTGTGGACACTTGGAAAATTGTTGGATGTATAGATTCCATCGTTTTCCAATTTTTTAAGATAAATTATCAAAGAAATTCAACTTGCACTTTTTTGATGATAACTGTGTTATTATGCTTGAGTTCTCTCTACTTTTAGCCATGATTGTGCTGTTTCCATAGAGGTGAAACTGAAGGCCACAGAGATCAGAGGGTTAAGGCGGGCTGATCAAGGACCACCAACCTGAGGTCATGTTGCCTTATGCTCTGCTGCAATACACTGTGAGTGAGTGTGTGTCTCAGCAGCATTCCAATGCACTGACAGTCTCTCACAGCCAGGGGGAGAGAGAGAGGGAGAGCAGGGGACACAGGGGGTACATCCCAAGTCTCTTAATTGTCATTTCCTCGCTCCTCGATCCTCGCTTGAACCGAAAGTTGTTTCTGCGCCGCCATATTGACGGCCGTCCCAAAGCTCTAAAGTAGCTCGGAGGTGCGAGGATCGAGGATGAAGGAGGGACCGAGGAGGAGCCATGACCGTGGACCCACGAGAACCGACTTCCAGGAAGTCTTTTAACGGCCGACACGCCCCCTCATTGTTCATCAGTCATGTGATTGGACGCTGCAGCCGATCAGACTGACTGACTTGAGTTTCATACCAGAGTGAAGACGGATCACAGAATAAACTCAAGCTTTATATTTGATTAGGTTTCTGATTCACCGTCTGGTTTAAATCAATGTTCATTGTAGACTGAACAACAAAAGGACCACAAACAACTTTCTTCATTTATTAGAAAGATTTGTGTTTTCATGATCTGATGTTTCCCTCAATAACTTTTATATGAATACAATTAAAGTCAGAGAGAGCTGGAGAGACAAAACACTTTTTACATCATTCCTGAGTGTTTGATGAGTTTTATCATTTAAGAGAAACAATAATCATATTCTGGGTTATTTAATAATGACGCCACAGTCACAATTTCAAAACGTACAGAGACAAATAATTCATAAATAAGACGATCGCATTCCGCCGGTAGAAATGGATCCTGTGCTTATAAACAGAACACAGAACAGTTTAACAGACTACAGAGAGAAACACCTCTACAGTGATGATTACTGTGTGTCTTTATTAGTTATTAGTATTATTAGTTACTAGTATTAAGTACAGTGATCATGTGAACAGACCAAACGTATCAAAAGTCTCTCCAGCTGTTAGAGCCGACTGACAGCTGATCCAGCTGTGATCAGCTGATCCTCCGTCATCAGAAACAGACGTCGCTTCACGTCAGGCAACTGAGGAAAGGACGTCTCATGTCTCTTAAAACATATTTCCTCGTTCCTCTCTCCTCGCATGGTTTCCTCCATGCATCCCTGGTGGGAGGGACTAAGACGCAAAGGAAAGGACGCAAGTGAGGGAAACGGGGATGCACTTAAGAGACTTGGGATGTACCCAGGGACAGTGGGAGGGCAAAGCTTTATTTGCATGAGAAGGGGCTCCTCGGGCCAATGGCCAGTCTGGATAGAGGGAATATGAGGATCCAACAGGAAGTGACGTATCGGGTTACACGCTCCTCCCTCTTTTCCTCAGGCAGGAAAGAGAGAGAGAGAGAGGGAGAGAGGGAGGGAGGGAGATCAAGGGAGAAAGAAGGGGCGAGCAGGGTGGAGGTAGAGTGAGTCAAGCAGCAGTCTCATTCTTGCCGTGTGAGATCACGGAGCGGGGCAGAATGTGTCGGGATCCGCTCGACTACTGAAAACAAGACCGAACAAGACCGAAGGGAGAGACACAGAGGGAGGGGAGAAACACAGGGAGGACACAAGGACATAGGAAGGAAAGGAAGGAAGGAGGGCGGAGGATTAGACCTGGAGGAGTTTTTGGGGATCTTTTTGGGATCTATACTCTTCAAAAAACAAAAAAGGATCGAGTTGGCAAAGTGTCTCGCAGGGGCTGAGCTACAGCCGGAGTTACCACAGCCGCCCCACTGCAGCAGGGACAAAATGAACTATCTGGTGAGTGTGTGTGTGTGTGTGTGTGTGTGTGTGTGTGTGTGTGTGTGTGTG
>NW_022286599.1:0-2782 GCF_004355925.1 Anarrhichthys ocellatus | reverse complement strand
CTCAAACACAATAAAACCCTCACAAGTAAGTTCATCACAACATGTGAAGCAGAACATCAGTCTGTTTGTGGAGCAGCCGTCAGGTAACGGTAGTGATGTCATACGTTAGTGATGTCATACGTTAGTGATGTCCCACGTTAGTGATGTCCCACGTTAGTGATGTCATACGGTAGTGACGCCATACGTTGGTGACGTCATACGGTAGTGATGTCATACATTAGTGACGTCTTAACGGAGTTTGATCACGAGAACAGGATCATCAATGAGAGCTAATCACTTAGATCACTGATTAGATGAGAATGTAGTTTAAAGATTTTAGAACTTCTTGTGTAGCTGCTGTTTACATACAAGAATAATAAAGAAATGTTGATTCTTTTCCTAATTAAATAATACATTTGTATTAATATAGTGCTTTAAAAGGTACTCAAAGACACTTTACATGGTAAGAACAGAAACTTCACAGGTTGAAAGCAGATTTGAATAGATGAGTTTTAAGTGCAGTTTTGAAAGTGGCGAGTGACGAAAATGTCTTTTTTTCTCACAAAATAATCAAAAAGAACCGCTAACAGTTTTGGTATCCATAAAAATAAAATAACGGTGAGTCATCCTGAAGGAGATCCCTCTGTCTTCATCACTGTGAATGGAGCTTCACCTTGTCTGTTTTTACGTCTGTTTCTAGGAGGTTTCCTCCACTGGTCTCAGACTTCAACAGAGACGTCGGCCTCTCTCTCCGTGGAGATCAGCTCTTACGTGCTGCTGGCTAAACTCGGCGCCTCTCCGACGGCTGAAGACCTCGGCTATGCCACGCGCATCGTCAGGTGGCTGACGACCCAGCAGAACTACTACGGAGGCTTCTCCTCCACGCAGGTAGAATAAAAACACCTGTAGAGAGGCGTACCACCACGGGACCTTATTTCAGAACAAATATGTACGGTAGTCAACGGCAAGAGACAAACAAGAAAATTTTGAAAGAAATTTTGACAGTGTGGCTGCTACTGCTTGAAGACGTCGCAATATATGTATAAACACGCCAATATTACCAGTAGTATCATTGAGGTTCAATTGAGATATCGCTTCTCTCTTCTCTGCATTTTAGATTCATACTCTTGGATTGAATCTTGTATTTGTGACGGACAGTCTTGAACTTGAGAGCAGCTATTGCTTCATAGAAACACATAGTTGACAATGCATGCGTGTGTCACTGTTTACCATGGTTATTGGGGCGAATTACATACCTTTTGAAATGAGATATGTATTTGTATTTAAGATATATACCTTTGGAAATTACGTTTCTGTATTTGTGATGGAAAGAGTTGAACTTAACATTTGTTAACATGAACCTCATTCCGAACTTAATGTTAAGATACAATTACTCCATGGGGCTTTTATTTTGAAAGGGTGGGACTGGGTGGGTGAGAGAGGGGGAGAGGAGACATAATCATGTTTGACACACAAACACAGAGGTTATTAAATGACAGGCTTCATCACAAGTATTCCAGTTAGAATTCACTCTGGGGCTTTTACTTTGAAAGGGTGGGACTGGGTGGGTGAGAGAAGGGGAGAGAAGGAATCATAATGTGTGTGTGTCAGTGTCTCTGTGTGTTCATCAACATCACTAATGAGCTCATATAAACACCTGAATGCTTGGGGGCATGTGTGTCACTTGTTGCCATGGTGATTGGAGCACCTGTGTGTTAGAGGCTAATTAAGAGAGATTAGAGTGAACAGGGATTTTCAACAAAACTACCTGTCAAACCTCTGCCCTTTATACCAAGACCATGAGTCCAATCAACAACATATGGGTACCATGATAAAGATAAGACTCTGTTGAACGCGCTGATGTGGTTTTTATCTTTGTGGTTTTAAAAATGTGAGCTCTAGAGCAATATGCAAAACTGGTACCGTCTGCTTTCTTTGAGAAATGAGTGGTGAGATTTAACATGGAGTCTAATGGAGCAGTTGGTTGGAGTTCATGTCGCTCTGCGGCTCTTTGAGCCAAATGTGTAAGTCTGTTGGGTTCCTTAGACACATGCGTGCGACCAACACATTTCCTATCATTCTGGCCAAAAATGGTGTACAAAGAGTAAAAATTGTGGGAGCTGGAGCAATTTGTTTGGAAAAATCACAGAATGCTTTTCATGCTCTGCTCTACTCTGACCGTGATGTCATCACTCTAGCACTTAACGAGCCGTGCAATACACACCCATTATAAAATCTGAAACTGACCCAAAATTTTCCTGAAACTTAATCTGTGACTTCATGACAACTGTGCTAGCTATCAAAATGTCCATTTGGCTCAATAACGTGCAGCGTTTTGTCTACGTTTTAAACTCTACCTTTTAAACGGCTGGGCGAATCTCTGACAAGTCATAGCACACGTAACTCGATCAGGCCGCACGTTTTGAAGCGACAAGAAGCGCAGCAAACTTTTGTAATTTCGCCCAGAAAAAGATGATTAAGTCAGTGTGCTTTGGCACAGGCAGTGTTACTGCCTTTGTGCCACAAAGCCACACTGAATAATAATTTGATCCAGTTTGAATTTCCTCCCTCGCTAAGCCGGCCTCTGTCCAATCCTTCGTTAGCAACCGTAACTAGGCGCAGCAGGCCTGTCAAGCTTTCAGCGGTGCGTGTACGTTAAGTCTGACAGCAGAAATCCTCAAAGTTTAGGTGTGAAATTATAATTTCTTTATTGATTTGTGTCTGAAATTCAACAGTTGGAGAGACCTGAACTTTGAAAAAGTGAACTCCTACATATGAAAGCTGCTGCATGTAGAAACAAAAG
>NW_022286598.1:0-2783 GCF_004355925.1 Anarrhichthys ocellatus | reverse complement strand
AGATTAATAAAGTCATATCTATATCTTTGGGCCTCCAGAGGCTCTTACTGACCCGTTCAGAGAGCAGCAGTCTGTGGTATAAAAGGGGGCGTGGCCATTTAGTACCTTGAAAGATTATAAAATGATAAACCTTGAATGGGGACAAAACAGCGACACTCAGGCTGTTCTTACATAATAATTCATAAACTATATTAATCGTGTTGATCATGTAGCTCTAATACTTACGTTACGGTAACAGAGTCATGTTCTGTGAACATTCACACATTATCATTATTGTTCTTGTTCTCGTTCGTTGACTACGAGTCTGAACATCTTAGCCTCATCGTAGTCAAAGAAAACTATTTTAAATATTTTAGTGAAGTTTAGTGAATAAAAACTGTTTTAATAATCAGATTATATTGAATATAATTAATATCAGCTTGTTTCTTTATCCAAAGTTCTGATGTTTGACTTAAATCAGTAAGTTACTCCGAGTCCTCGAGACAAAACAGCTGCTTTAAAAAAATGTTTCTGTAAACTTAAAGAAGAGCTTTTAATATAAAAGAGAGTCTTGATCAGCGTGTTGATCACATTCTTTAACATCAGTCATAATAACACCAACACAGCATGAGTCCTCTCCAGCTGTGTCCCCTCCTCCCTTGAGCCCTCGTTACCTATCTGGGGGCCAGGTAAGGTCCAGCGGGACGCCATGACGGAGGGGAAAGACAGCCCGGGGTCCTGCATGCTCACCGGACCCTCTGAACCACCAGAGACAGTAAAACCCAACCGGAGAGAGAGGTCCTCAGGTCTGTTCTGGGTCAAGCTTCCTGTCCTCTTGTTGAGGCCGAGCGTCCTCAGCTGTCCACCATGAGCGGAAAGGAAGTGACACAACTCCTTCTCTCATATACGTCCTTTCTGCTCGTCTCTCCGCTGACTTCTTCTTGAGTTTTACTCCACAGCCAGTGTTGTTCTTCTCTAAGCTGCTGCAGAAATCCACTGAAAGCTCCAGAGCAGCAAAGAGCCGGAGGCTTTAAGAGGGTCGACACACACCACAGGGCCCTCTAGTACTCTCCTCCCAGACGTCCCAGCACACACACACACACACACACACACACACACACACACACACACACACAGAAACAGCGAGGACTTCCTCACCAACACAACATCTACTTTCTTGCTCTGATGACCCAGAGAGTTCTGCAGAGGCTCAAACTATCCACCTCAGGTCGCTGTTTCTGGTGTAAACTCTTGGTTTGAATCCTGACTGGAATCAGGGGAATAAAACAAAGCATACCACACACAGGAAACACACTCACAGTGACCCCAAATAACACACACACACACACACACACACACACACACACACACACACACACACTCACACTCACACTCACACACACACACACTCACTCACACACACACACACTCACACACACACTCACACACACACACACACACACACTCACACACACACACTCACACACAGCTTGGAGTTCCTCGGCTTTAATCAGCTTACAGGCTTCAGACTTCGTGGCCCCTTTGGGAACAGGGACCACGCTGCAAATATATTCATCACGTGCATGCATGCACTCGTCACACAGTGAATGCAGGACGTCCTGCGGCTGACAGATCATATGCCTCTCACTGCTGTGTGTGCAGTACACTGGAGCGTGCTTTAAAAGCACCGAACAGGTTCGATGGGTTTCATTGTTATAGTTAATGAATGAGTGCTTAAATCTGCAGGAGGCAAAGTTTATTGAGAAGGCTGAAGCTTAACTTTGCACTCACTCATGAGCCACAAAGCTGAACGCACTGAGCTACGAGGAGAGTGGGTTCTGGATTTACTTTCAGGTCTGTCGCGCCACTTTACACAGACATGTGGCACCAGTGCATACCTTTACATAGCAGGTGTGTACATGGCACAGATGTACAGTTACCTCTCCGACGGCCCGCGGGAACCGGTTAAGAAAAGATGCTACCATCATTAAGTTATATTATTATTTATTTATTTTATATATATATATATATATATTATAATATGTATTTATATAGTATTGTATTATATTGAGTTCAGGATACTACACACAGACAATGAGATAACGTGACGCACGTCATAGACGGATAGATTGTAACCTGAGGGGTCGGTGTGCTCGTGACGCTCCGCGCTGCCCTCGTCATCGCCGCAGTGCCCCTCTCGGTCGTGGTGCGAGTGCTCGCGGTGCGTGTGGTGATCGTAGTGCGAGTGCCGCGAGTCCCGGTCAACGTCGCTGGCGTTGGAGTGATGTCTGCGCCTTTTCCGTCTCTGGGAAACTGGAACACCGATGTAGAGCGGCTGGGCCTCTGAGAGAGGACAGAGGGACGGGTCAGTGGAGGGAACGCGTGTGGAGTTTTGTGGAAGAGAGACGTCATCAGTAAGAAAGTGTAACAGAGAAGTGAACACACAAACACACAGAGCAACAGGAACCTCTACGTTATGTGATTCTTTGACCCTCTGAACCCCAAAAACCCGCCAGTGAATTAAAAATCATGTTTTTCTGTAAACAATCACCAAAACTACACTGATCACAGCCAGAAGCTGTAAAACATGTCATTGTCGTCATATTTTCATCTTTTCGAGGGTCCTTGAACACATCATGTGTCACAAAAAGCAGCCAAACCGAAGATTGAAATTGTGATATTTCACCAAAAACATTTTATTCTACATTTATGTTTCCTTTAACCAGAATAGAGAACAGAGAGGAGAGGAAAGGAGAGGAGAGGAGAGGAGAGAGGGGAGAGGGGAGAGGAGAGGAGAGGAGAGG
>NW_022286597.1:0-2783 GCF_004355925.1 Anarrhichthys ocellatus | reverse complement strand
TAATATGCTAGTCATGTATATGTGTGGACGTCGTCCTCTTGTCTCCTCGTTTTCCCCTGGAGGCTCTCCAAACACGCCCACAGAACTCTCTGCTAGCGACAAAACACCCACTGAATTGTGGGCAAATCCATTTTTAAATGGCAAGCGAGGAAAAGCGACGGACACATCAGCTTCATCTACCGGGGGAAGTTTTGGTCTCAGGTGTGCTGACGCACACGCGGGTGGCAGCAGCTGTTGACGGTGGGAGGATGTGGACGCTGCTCACTAAGATGTTTTCTGATGTTTCCTCCGGCCTGACGACGCTCTGCTGCTCCATCAGTGTCATGAGGAGAGTCAGCGTGACGTCGAAACGCCCACTCAGACCACAGGGCGGGGATGAGTCCACCTCATCACATTGTTTCAAATCATGCAGCATGGAAAGAGTAACGTATATGAGAAGTGGACGATGTCATCGTGATTTCGCCGTCGCCATCTTGTTTTTTTAAACAGAGAACAGGAAGTGACCATATATGGACTGAGGAGGAGTGACGTAGAGACGCCGTATACGTCTCTGGTAGAGACCTGTCAATCACTGTGTAGCCCCGCCCTAAAGCATCCCCTGCTTTATGGTCTGTGTGACTCTAAATGGACCATAATGTACTAAATGAACATCATGCTGTATTGAAGAAGACTTGAAACTAGAGATTGAGACCATAAACTCATGTTTACAATGTTTACTGAGGTAATAAATCAAGAGAGAAGTAGAGTCATTTTCTCATAGACTTCTATACAACCAGAGGAGTCGCCCCCTGGTGGACACTATTGAGAATGCAGCTTTAACACTTGAAGCTTCGACTTCTCTTTACAGATCCGGAGGTTGTCTCCTGCAGCAAACCAACACGGTGTCTCTCCCCTGGTCTCCATCATTTAGAAACAGAAACCTTGCTGATGACAAAGACAACAGAAAGAACCAACAGCTCTCTCTTAACGGGGCTAACGAAGTCAACGAGGTCATTGAAAGTTTGCCTCATCCGTGAATCATTTTTATTTGACATCATTGTGGCTGAAATGATTTGCTCATTATTTGTTCTCCCGTCTTTAGTTTTAGGAGTGAAGCTAAAGTTCATTAGAATGTTCCAGTTCAAGCAGACGTCTAACTGAAAACCAGTTTCTTTTACATGTGTTGCTCTTCAGTTGAAAGCGAGAACGGCCGTGCTAGCATCTTTTTATTTTTACTTTCTTTGTCTCAAGATCACAAGATAATTATTTAGTTATCCTGAGAAAGAGAAAGAGACGAGGTGGACGTGTCTCTCAACCATGAGACAGTTCGATCCCCGAGACACGAAGGCAGAGCTGATTTATTTCTCACGTAACTTCCGTACTTTAGCGACGGAGCTTATAGATATTATTATATTTTTTATTATATTTAGCTTTTATATATTCTGTTCATGTCTTTTCTGTCTTGTGTAAAACACTTTGAATCACCTCCAGGTTCAAAGCTGTTCAACAAAAGAATCTGCCGTCAGCTTCAGTCTCTTCGTCTGCAGACAGCAGCTCACTGGACTCTTCCTGAAGCTTCAGGGAGCTTCAGGAAGCTTCCTGCTCCATCTTCAATGTCACATGAAATACCTGTAAACAAGTCTCATGTGCATCCTTGTGTTCATGCTTTGGCTTCTACACAAGCTGTTGTTTTTACACCTGACCTCTGAAAACACAGTTCACCTGATTCCTCCTCGTTTCCTGTGAAGAGCATCCCATCATATCACAGCTTTGAGGGAATGAGTCCAATTTTCATAGTTTTTCCAGAAACCGAGCGTCCACAGTTGGCCAGCTGTGTGGAGGCGTGAACGTTTTTCATTCTTCTCAAAACCATATCTGTCATTTTGAGAGAAAGAGTGTTTTGTGTGTTTCTTCATCTCGTCTCCACTGAGACAGCCGACGGGTTCAGAAAAACAACTTTGTCTCTTTTTTTTCTTGATATGCTGTTTCTGTGTCGACATGCATCAGATTCCGCTGCATCAGCGTCACTGAAGACAAAGAATACTCAAACTAACTACTGTCTCTCTCTGAACCAGACTGTAGGTTTGAAGCCTCACTGATTTAATCCTCCAAAGAAAAACTTCTGCTTTTCGGTGGGTGTCGATTTAAACTTTGAAACCTGCAACTATTTATCAGAGTGCAGCTTTATAACAAAACCCGAGGATGTCAGCGGGCGAGCAAATGAGGAGGGATGGATCACAGCTGAATAAATGCATCTGCTGGGATGAAGAGCAGAGCTCGAGGTTTTAGTAAAACACATGCAGAACTCCACTCGTTTATCATCAGATTTAAGACCCTCAACACACCCACACACACACACACACACACACACACACACACACAAGAAAAATGGTTAAAGTCCCTTTGTAGCTTTTGTCACCGGCTGGTAATGTCCCCACCGGGCTGCAGAGAAAATGATGAAGCCGAACAGCGATTACAAACATATTTTATCCACCACAGAAAAACTCAGAAGGCAATAAAATAAAAAAGCAGCAGTTTGCAGAGAAACCCAGCGAAGCGTGTCGGCACCTCGAGAGCCAGATGGTCCTCAGAGATCCTCATCAATACTCACTAAACTGCAGCTTTCCACCTCAATCTTTCACACCATGAATTTTAAGTTCGATGCAGCGAAAAACAGAAAAAAAACCGAAGATGCAAGAGGAGACAAAGGGAGGAGCTCAACTTCCGCTCCGTCTCCGAGGTCACGGCGAGTCCCTCCACCCACAGGACTGTACAGTAACTGAACATGTAGAGGACTTCACCCA
>NW_022286596.1:0-2783 GCF_004355925.1 Anarrhichthys ocellatus | reverse complement strand
TAATATGCTAGTCATGTATATGTGTGGACGTCGTCCTCTTGTCTCCTTGTTTTCCCCTGGAGGCTCTCCAAACACGCCCACAGAACTCTCTGCTAGCGACAAAACACCCACTGAATTGTGGGCAAATCCATTTTTAAATGGCAAGCGAGGAAAAGCGACGGACACATCAGCTTCATCTACCGGGGGAAGTTTTGGTCTCAGGTGTGCTGACGCACACGCGGGTGGCAGCAGCTGTTGACGGTGGGAGGATGTGGACGCTGCTCACTAAGATGTTTTCTGATGTTTCCTCCGGCCTGACGACGCTCTGCTGCTCCATCAGTGTCATGAGGAGAGTCAGCGTGACGTCGAAACGCCCACTCAGACCACAGGGCGGGGATGAGTCCACCTCATCACATTGTTTCAAATCATGCAGCATGGAAAGAGTAACGTATATGAGAAGTGGACGATGTCATCGTGATTTCGCCGTCGCCATCTTGTTTTTTTAAACAGAGAACAGGAAGTGACCATATATGGACTGAGGAGGAGTGACGTAGAGACGCCGTATACGTCTCTGGTAGAGACCTGTCAATCACTGTGTAGCCCCGCCCTAAAGCATCCCCTGCTTTATGGTCTGTGTGACTCTAAATGGACCATAATGTACTAAATGAACATCATGCTGTATTGAAGAAGACTTGAAACTAGAGATTGAGACCATAAACTCATGTTTACAATGTTTACTGAGGTAATAAATCAAGAGAGAAGTAGAGTCATCTTCTCATAGACTTCTATACAACCAGAGGAGTCGCCCCCTGGTGGACACTATTGAGAATGCAGCTTTAACACTTGAAGCTTCGACTTCTCTTTACAGATCCGGAGGTTGTCTCCTGCAGCAAACCAACACGGTGTCTCTCCCCTGGTCTCCATCATTTAGAAACAGAAACCTTGCTGATGACAAAGACAACAGAAAGAACCAACAGCTCTCTCTTAACGGGGCTAACGAAGTCAACGAGGTCATTGAAAGTTTGCCTCATCCGTGAATCATTTTTATTTGACATCATTGTGGCTGAAATGATTTGCTCATTATTTGTTCTCCCGTCTTTAGTTTTAGGAGTGAAGCTAAAGTTCATTAGAATGTTCCAGTTCAAGCAGACGTC
Source organism: Anarrhichthys ocellatus (assembly GCF_004355925.1). Classification (NCBI taxonomy): domain Eukaryota; kingdom Metazoa; phylum Chordata; class Actinopteri; order Perciformes; family Anarhichadidae; genus Anarrhichthys; species Anarrhichthys ocellatus. Next base: position 1,650 of record NW_022286596.1, on the reverse strand, counting down.
TAACTGAAAACCAGTTTCTTTTACATGTGTTGCTCTTCAGTTGAAAGCGAGAACGGCCGTGCTAGCATCTTTTTATTTTTACTTTCTTTGTCTCAAGATCACAAGATAATTATTTAGTTATCCTGAGAAAGAGAAAGAGACGAGGTGGACGTGTCTCTCAACCATGAGACAGTTCGATCCCCGAGACACGAAGGCAGAGCTGATTTATTTCTCACGTAACTTCCGTACTTTAGCGACGGAGCTTATAGATATTATTATATTTTTTATTATATTTAGCTTTTATATATTCTGTTCATGTCTTTTCTGTCTTGTGTAAAACACTTTGAATCACCTCCAGGTTCAAAGCTGTTCAACAAAAGAATCTGCCGTCAGCTTCAGTCTCTTCGTCTGCAGACAGCAGCTCACTGGACTCTTCCTGAAGCTTCAGGGAGCTTCAGGAAGCTTCCTGCTCCATCTTCAATGTCACATGAAATACCTGTAAACAAGTCTCATGTGCATCCTTGTGTTCATGCTTTGGCTTCTACACAAGCTGTTGTTTTTACACCTGACCTCTGAAAACACAGTTCACCTGATTCCTCCTCGTTTCCTGTGAAGAGCATCCCATCATATCACAGCTTTGAGGGAATGAGTCCAATTTTCATAGTTTTTCCAGAAACCGAGCGTCCACAGTTGGCCAGCTGTGTGGAGGCGTGAACGTTTTTCATTCTTCTCAAAACCATATCTGTCATTTTGAGAGAAAGAGTGTTTTGTGTGTTTCTTCATCTCGTCTCCACTGAGACAGCCGACGGGTTCAGAAAAACAACTTTGTCTCTTTTTTTTCTTGATATGCTGTTTCTGTGTCGACATGCATCAGATTCCGCTGCATCAGCGTCACTGAAGACAAAGAATACTCAAACTAACTACTGTCTCTCTCTGAACCAGACTGTAGGTTTGAAGCCTCACTGATTTAATCCTCCAAAGAAAAACTTCTGCTTTTCGGTGGGTGTCGATTTAAACTTTGAAACCTGCAACTATTTATCAGAGTGCAGCTTTATAACAAAACCCGAGGATGTCAGCGGGCGAGCAAATGAGGAGGGATGGATCACAGCTGAATAAATGCATCTGCTGGGATGAAGAGCAGAGCTCGAGGTTTTAGTAAAACACATGCAGAACTCCACTCGTTTATCATCAGATTTAAGACCCTCAACACACCCACACACACACACACACACACACACACACACACACAAGAAAAATGGTTAAAGTCCCTTTGTAGCTTTTGTCACCGGCTGGTAATGTCCCCACCGGGCTGCAGAGAAAATGATGAAGCCGAACAGCGATTACAAACATATTTTATCCACCACAGAAAAACTCAGAAGGCAATAAAATAAAAAAGCAGCAGTTTGCAGAGAAACCCAGCGAAGCGTGTCGGCACCTCGAGAGCCAGATGGTCCTCAGAGATCCTCATCAATACTCACTAAACTGCAGCTTTCCACCTCAATCTTTCACACCATGAATTTTAAGTTCGATGCAGCGAAAAACAGAAAAAAAACCGAAGATGCAAGAGGAGACAAAGGGAGGAGCTCAACTTCCGCTCCGTCTCCGAGGTCACGGCGAGTCCCTCCACCCACAGGACTGTACAGTAACTGAACATGTAGAGGACTTCACCCA
>NW_022286595.1:0-2783 GCF_004355925.1 Anarrhichthys ocellatus | reverse complement strand
CACACACACACACACACACACACACACACACACACACACACACACACGCACACACGCGCACGCCGGCCAAGTGTTGAAACCTGAGAGAGGGATTTAGGAGCAGCGAGAGGAAGTGATGGGATAGGGAATGACCGCGTATAGTCGGGTGTAGAATCATCTTCATCTCTTCGTTAGCAACACGAACTGAAGGGTCAAACCTGGTCGAGACCTGGGCTGGGCCAGCTGGTTCTTACATCACAGATGTGGAGTGTGCTGATACTATCTGTACACTATCACAACACTCCTTAGCGCTTATCCTCTGCAGCAGCAATGAATCCATCTGCTGCAGATTAAAATACTGGCACTTTTAAAGATGGACTTTTAGGAAAAGGAACACTGGCTGTCCCATGGGGTCTTAAAAATCAGATGATAAAATGATGATGAGTGCTGTTCTGTTGGGAAAAGGTAACGCTAGAAGAATAAACCAGTTTTTCACAGTCATGTATTTAATGAATGCCTGATTTATTGAGCACTGGAGCTGCTAATCAGTATTGACTAACACAATTAAAGGATAATTCCAGTTAATTACTTTTTTGTTGTATTACTTTTGTCAATCATTTCAGGGGTAATGCTGTTTGGAGGGCATGTCCATACCAAATGGGTCGAGTTGCTTGGCTCCCAATATTGTAGGGTTGTTCCTCTTGGCCACGCAGATGTGGAAAGTATAAATTGGGTTTAATCTCTCATTGCAAAGTAAACTGTGTGTGTGCCAGGACTGGATTAGGCCAAATAGTGTGCCCCCGGGCAGAAATTGAACTGTGGGCCCCCATGAGTCACCCCTGACATGTTTGCCCAATCTATGTTGCCCAGAACCTAAAAACTGAACTGTTCTTCTAAGGTGGAAGCTAACCCTGTCCCAGGTTTGCTGTAAATCAGTTAGTCTACAGATCAAACCATATAAATTAAACACTGAAATATTAAACATATTAAAACTAGATTTTGAAACAGAGCCCCTCTACAAGACAAGTCAAGTCAAAAAGCAAGAGCCACAGTATGGCGTTTACCATTTCAGTTTTACTGGTATATCACCAAACAAATACAGGCAATCAAGTTACCATGAAGACAGTCTTGAGCCCTTGGGGGCCCCTGAGGGTCTCGGGGCAGCTTGCCTGCTTGGTAATCCAGCCTTGGTGCAAGCACAACTACTGCAAGTACGGCACAGTGTAACAAGTTGAACCACAAAAATCGGTCTGAAAACTGTGATGGATATTAACAACAGACTGATAGTAACCATTCGTTCATCTCAAGTTGTAATAAACTGGAACTATCCTTTAAGGAAGCAGCTGGTGCTTTTATCAGCATTGGTAAAAAGTGGGATCAGCCACAGAGCCAGAGGTTTACTTTATCCGAACAGCCTCGGAAATGGCTTTTCCTAACAAAAGAGCAACATGCAGGCTAATGAGAGTTCCTTTGGGAATTAATTGTTTTTTCTCAACAGATACACTTGAAATGTCTGGAATAGAAACACAACACAAACAAATATTTTGTATCAGTCTGCCTGGTATATTTTACAAGGCCAGCTGTGGGTCTCAAAGATTGTTCCAGAACTTACCGGTATGAAACCAAAGGACGACAAGAGGGGGGAATGGTCTGCTAATGAGATAGCATTAGCCACAGGCCAATTCATAGAATAATATCTACTCTGCTTCATAAATTGTGAAACAAGGAAAAGAAACTACCTTCGATATAAATAGAAATCAAAGACGATGAGGGCAAAAAGTGATCAGACCACTCACCCCTGTCTGCTGAGGATGTTGTGGGCCTGCTGCTCGATGAATAGGTCCCCAGGAGACACCCCGTGCTTAGGTGAGGAGAGGGAAAGGTGCCTGCTCAGCTTGGGTGAACTGGGTGGCATCCCTGTGACAGAGTAGTCCTTGGCGGGAACCCTGGCTGCCGAGGACAACGATGTCACGTCCATGTATGAGGAAGAGGACGGAGGCTCGGGCGGAGCAGCTCTGCGTTGATTCTCCAGGTTCATCAGCCTCTCCCTCTCTGTAAAGGAGTCCACCCTGGTCCGACCCATCCCGTGACCCGGGTCGGGGTGGCTGTGCTGTGGTGCCGAGCGTCCCGCCCTCGGGCTGGTGGCGGACGTGCCGGTGTAAGAACTCAGGGCGTTGTCCCGCCCGTCCTCCCCCACCGACTCCCCGCGAATTCGCCTCTCTGAGCCTTCCGAATCCTTCCGGGCACGGCGCAGGGGTTGGTCCGAGTCTGGCTCCTGATCTAAAGAGATGCCGTAGCGCTCGGCCAGCTGCCTACGCCGCTCGGCCTTGTAGCGGGCGATGCGCTCAGCCTTGGACTCGAGCTTAGGGGCACCGGTGGTGGAGGCCGAAGTGTAGACAGGCTCCGTGTGGATGGAGGACTGAGGGTCAGGTCTGCAGGGAGCTCTGGACTGTCGCTCCGGAGCCGCCAGCTGCATTTCTGGGATTTCAAATCCCTCTATGCCATACCGCTGGACTGTAACTAGGAGGCACGAAGAGAACACAAGTCAGTTATCCCCATAGAAGCACAAACAAAAGAGTCAAGGTGCTGCACTTGTCTCACCTCCAAAGGGCTCACAGGGATCAGAGGCCCTTGTGTATCGTGGTGTGTCCTCTTCCAGAAGCCGGTTGGCCACTAAACTCGGCAGCAGAGACGGCTGCACCTCACCCTCGATGCCCTCCAACCGCCGAGCTATACGTTCCTTTCTGCGCACACACGCACACACACACACACACACACACACACACACACACACACACACACAC
>NW_022286594.1:0-2783 GCF_004355925.1 Anarrhichthys ocellatus | reverse complement strand
CACACACACACACACACACACACACACACACACACACACACACACACGCACACACGCGCACGCCGGCCAAGTGTTGAAACCTGAGAGAGGGATTTAGGAGCAGCGAGAGGAAGTGATGGGATAGGGAATGACCGCGTATAGTCGGGTGTAGAATCATCTTCATCTCTTCGTTAGCAACACGAACTGAAGGGTCAAACCTGGTCGAGACCTGGGCTGGGCCAGCTGGTTCTTACATCACAGATGTGGAGTGTGCTGATACTATCTGTACACTATCACAACACTCCTTAGCGCTTATCCTCTGCAGCAGCAATGAATCCATCTGCTGCAGATTAAAATACTGGCACTTTTAAAGATGGACTTTTAGGAAAAGGAACACTGGCTGTCCCATGGGGTCTTAAAAATCAGATGATAAAATGATGATGAGTGCTGTTCTGTTGGGAAAAGGTAACGCTAGAAGAATAAACCAGTTTTTCACAGTCATGTATTTAATGAATGCCTGATTTATTGAGCACTGGAGCTGCTAATCAGTATTGACTAACACAATTAAAGGATAATTCCAGTTAATTACTTTTTTGTTGTATTACTTTTGTCAATCATTTCAGGGGTAATGCTGTTTGGAGGGCATGTCCATACCAAATGGGTCGAGTTGCTTGGCTCCCAATATTGTAGGGTTGTTCCTCTTGGCCACGCAGATGTGGAAAGTATAAATTGGGTTTAATCTCTCATTGCAAAGTAAACTGTGTGTGTGCCAGGACTGGATTAGGCCAAATAGTGTGCCCCCGGGCAGAAATTGAACTGTGGGCCCCCATGAGTCACCCCTGACATGTTTGCCCAATCTATGTTGCCCAGAACCTAAAAACTGAACTGTTCTTCTAAGGTGGAAGCTAACCCTGTCCCAGGTTTGCTGTAAATCAGTTAGTCTACAGATCAAACCATATAAATTAAACACTGAAATATTAAACATATTAAAACTAGATTTTGAAACAGAGCCCCTCTACAAGACAAGTCAAGTCAAAAAGCAAGAGCCACAGTATGGCGTTTACCATTTCAGTTTTACTGGTATATCACCAAACAAATACAGGCAATCAAGTTACCATGAAGACAGTCTTGAGCCCTTGGGGGCCCCTGAGGGTCTCGGGGCAGCTTGCCTGCTTGGTAATCCAGCCTTGGTGCAAGCACAACTACTGCAAGTACGGCACAGTGTAACAAGTTGAACCACAAAAATCGGTCTGAAAACTGTGATGGATATTAACAACAGACTGATAGTAACCATTCGTTCATCTCAAGTTGTAATAAACTGGAACTATCCTTTAAGGAAGCAGCTGGTGCTTTTATCAGCATTGGTAAAAAGTGGGATCAGCCACAGAGCCAGAGGTTTACTTTATCCGAACAGCCTCGGAAATGGCTTTTCCTAACAAAAGAGCAACATGCAGGCTAATGAGAGTTCCTTTGGGAATTAATTGTTTTTTCTCAACAGATACACTTGAAATGTCTGGAATAGAAACACAACACAAACAAATATTTTGTATCAGTCTGCCTGGTATATTTTACAAGGCCAGCTGTGGGTCTCAAAGATTGTTCCAGAACTTACCGGTATGAAACCAAAGGACGACAAGAGGGGGGAATGGTCTGCTAATGAGATAGCATTAGCCACAGGCCAATTCATAGAATAATATCTACTCTGCTTCATAAATTGTGAAACAAGGAAAAGAAACTACCTTCGATATAAATAGAAATCAAAGACGATGAGGGCAAAAAGTGATCAGACCACTCACCCCTGTCTGCTGAGGATGTTGTGGGCCTGCTGCTCGATGAATAGGTCCCCAGGAGACACCCCGTGCTTAGGTGAGGAGAGGGAAAGGTGCCTGCTCAGCTTGGGTGAACTGGGTGGCATCCCTGTGACAGAGTAGTCCTTGGCGGGAACCCTGGCTGCCGAGGACAACGATGTCACGTCCATGTATGAGGAAGAGGACGGAGGCTCGGGCGGAGCAGCTCTGCGTTGATTCTCCAGGTTCATCAGCCTCTCCCTCTCTGTAAAGGAGTCCACCCTGGTCCGACCCATCCCGTGACCCGGGTCGGGGTGGCTGTGCTGTGGTGCCGAGCGTCCCGCCCTCGGGCTGGTGGCGGACGTGCCGGTGTAAGAACTCAGGGCGTTGTCCCGCCCGTCCTCCCCCACCGACTCCCCGCGAATTCGCCTCTCTGAGCCTTCCGAATCCTTCCGGGCACGGCGCAGGGGTTGGTCCGAGTCTGGCTCCTGATCTAAAGAGATGCCGTAGCGCTCGGCCAGCTGCCTACGCCGCTCGGCCTTGTAGCGGGCGATGCGCTCAGCCTTGGACTCGAGCTTAGGGGCACCGGTGGTGGAGGCCGAAGTGTAGACAGGCTCCGTGTGGATGGAGGACTGAGGGTCAGGTCTGCAGGGAGCTCTGGACTGTCGCTCCGGAGCCGCCAGCTGCATTTCTGGGATTTCAAATCCCTCTATGCCATACCGCTGGACTGTAACTAGGAGGCACGAAGAGAACACAAGTCAGTTATCCCCATAGAAGCACAAACAAAAGAGTCAAGGTGCTGCACTTGTCTCACCTCCAAAGGGCTCACAGGGATCAGAGGCCCTTGTGTATCGTGGTGTGTCCTCTTCCAGAAGCCGGTTGGCCACTAAACTCGGCAGCAGAGACGGCTGCACCTCACCCTCGATGCCCTCCAACCGCCGAGCTATACGTTCCTTTCTGCGCACACACGCACACACACACACACACACACACACACACACACACACACACACACAC
>NW_022286593.1:0-2785 GCF_004355925.1 Anarrhichthys ocellatus | reverse complement strand
CTCCGTCAACTCCGAAGCCGTCCGCCCCCGCCTTCCAACAGCCCGGGAGGGAGATCCCGATTCGGAATCCCATCCTTTGACCCTAATCCTCTCATTCTTCACCCACGCCGCTCTCCCGACAGCCGGAGTTCCAGGTGCTCGAACGACCGGTGAAACCACCGTGACCCTCCTTCACCATTCCGAGGCCCCGACAGTCTCTATATATCCCACTTCTCCGACTGGACAGTGTCTCAAACGAAGAAAGCAATCATCCAACGCAACAGTCCTTTACATCAGTCCATTACAAAGCGCAACTTTTACAAACTTTTCAAGCACCGGTAGCACAACACCCCTCTCGCTGTCCGAGCCTCCAGAGCACTTCCAGGTTCCCGGCGCCACGTCAGGCGCGCGCCGATGACGTCATGACGCATCACACGGCGGAAGAAGCCCATCCATCTACATCAGTCCCTCCAGAGGGCCAGGTCGTATACTCTGATCGTGAATCTTTAATCTGAGCTTAATACGGCCAATAAGTACCCGATTAGGGTAATGAGACCGGTACCAAGGCTATGAATCGATCCTCTTCAAGATGAGCCATGATTAAATATCTGTCAAACTGCATGGAGTCAGATATATGGCGTTCAGTAGGAGTAAGGTGTTTTAGCATAAGTTAGGCTGCTGCTTCCAGTCTGCTGTTGGCTGTTCCCCAATCTGCACTTCTAACCCACACACATGCATCCTTTCATCCCAGCATCTTTTCCTCTTCCCTCGCTCCTGCCTTTCCATTCAACACAACACAGGCTATCGTTCACCGGTAACCACATGAACCTCGCCCAATTATCGAGCCATCCACACGCAATCCCCACATCCCCTGGGAATTGCTAAACAAGCTCGGTCGCTGCACTCAAACAGCCACTCCCCACCTGAGCAGACATCACCAGGCTCCACTTAATTCCCAGCCCGGACTACTCCACGGAGTACTTAAGAATCGATCACGCCGCGTTCCCCATCAGCCTCGCAGGCGAAGAAGCCGGTCACCTAAGTCAGACATCACCAGCACCTCCAAGTCCTTACCACCAATCCCAACTAACAGTACCTTTTCGTTTTCTTCGGAAGGACGCGTATGACTCCGCCATGTGTCCGTCCAAGAGCAGCCGGAAAATTTGCTTACCTGAATCCGGACAAACGTCTTGTCACCGCAACCTTTCGGTGCATCACTTAATTCTACTGTCTTAATCACTACGGTCATTATCGTGCTACCTACTGCCACCCACTGGCATGGAAGAGTATTTAATTACGTAGCCAGCTACTATATTGCAGGCCCAGAAGCTCAACCATGGCCTTCTTCAAACCCAGCACACGGTCTAAACACTCGGCTTTCCTCCACCAGATAAAATAAATAAATAGACTCAATAGATTAAACAAAATCCTCCTTGCCACACATCCCGTTAGTCGCCGCCGCCGTTACAAACCTCCATGACCACGTCACACTTGACAAAGCACGTAAACTGAGCTAAACTGACACCAGTTCCTCTCCTCCCGAAACTGCATCTCCTTCCACGACGAACACATCACCAAGCCGGAAGACATCCAGCTTTTCACAGACGCAGCACCCTCGATAAGCTTCGATGGCTTCTACAGTGACAATCGGTCTTTGGCCGCTTGAATTCTCATCCCCCACACCTTCCTCTGCGATCTACGAAACGCATCCCTTAGTCATAGTAGCCATTATTTTGGGGCATGAACGGTCCATTAAAGACTATTGCCATCCACTTGGAATAGCGCAGAATATAGCGCCAAAATGGCTGCCCCTCACTTTGGACCTCCTCACCTGCGGCATCCTCACCCTCGGCTCAGGTCATCAGTATCCCTTCAGGGACAAAGCATTAAAGTCCACGTTCTTGCCAGCTTCTTTCGCTGCTCTGAGTTTACCGCCTTGAACTCCATCCGTCCCGACATGCCACCGTGTCAGACATCACATCCATCCTCCCGACACAGTCGTCTATCACCTCAATGCCGCATGACCAACCAATACGGTCCACCTCAACCTATCTACCTTTTCCGAACATACTCGTACTCAAGTCTGTACGAAACCATCCCCAACTACTTAAGCTCAAGTTCAGCCAGCCGAACTCCCTGCAAGATCCCCTGTTACGATCTCGGGCTCACCACCACTTTCACCATATCTTGGCCTGCTCCAGAATACCCCCCGAGTTTATTCGGCGACGCCTCCACCGCTTCAAGCAAAGGAATTTCCGACCACATCCTCAAGATATGTGAATGTTGGTCTTTCCCCGCGTACCTCTCATAAGTTCGTTCCAACCCGAACGACACCAGAAACGGCCATCGGCATCAGTCTTTATGGAGCTATCTTTTGGGGACTCTGCACCGACAGAGCTTCCGAAGAGACGGCCCCCACCCTACAGTCTCCAGTCCCCCCCGTTCCCGCCAGCCGCCGGACATCAACAGTCCCCCATCGATCGCCTAACCTCCTTTCTACAAACTCTCCTCGTTTCTTCTTCCTGACATCCCTTCATCCCTCTACCCTACATCCCTTCATCCCTCTACCTCGACCCCTACCCCACATCCCTTCATCCCTCTTCCCCTACCCTTCATCCCTCTTCCCCTACCCTTCATCCCTCTACCCCTACCCCTACCCTACATCCCCCTACCCTTCATCCATCTACCTCGACCCCTACCCCACATCCCTTCATCTCTTCATCCCTACCCCACATGCCTTCATCCCTCTACCCCTACCCTATATCTATTTCATCCCTCAACCCCTTCCGCTTCTTGAATCTAACAA
>NW_022286592.1:0-2785 GCF_004355925.1 Anarrhichthys ocellatus | reverse complement strand
CTCCGTCAACTCCGAAGCCGTCCGCCCCCGCCTTCCAACAGCCCGGGGGGGAGATCCCGATTCGGAATCCCATCCTTTGACCCTAATCCTCTCATTCTTCACCCACGCCGCTCTCCCGACAGCCGGAGTTCCAGGTGCTCGAACGACCGGTGAAACCACCGTGACCCTCCTTCACCATTCCGAGGCCCCGACAGTCTCTATATATCCCACTTCTCCGACTGGACAGTGTCTCAAACGAAGAAAGCAATCATCCAACGCAACAGTCCTTTACATCAGTCCATTACAAAGCGCAACTTTTACAAACTTTTCAAGCACCGGTAGCACAACACCCCTCTCGCTGTCCGAGCCTCCAGAGCACTTCCAGGTTCCCGGCGCCACGTCAGGCGCGCGCCGATGACGTCATGACGCATCACACGGCGGAAGAAGCCCATCCATCTACATCAGTCCCTCCAGAGGGCCAGGTCGTATACTCTGATCGTGAATCTTTAATCTGAGCTTAATACGGCCAATAAGTACCCGATTAGGGTAATGAGACCGGTACCAAGGCTATGAATCGATCCTCTTCAAGATGAGCCATGATTAAATATCTGTCAAACTGCATGGAGTCAGATATATGGCGTTCAGTAGGAGTAAGGTGTTTTAGCATAAGTTAGGCTGCTGCTTCCAGTCTGCTGTTGGCTGTTCCCCAATCTGCACTTCTAACCCACACACATGCATCCTTTCATCCCAGCATCTTTTCCTCTTCCCTCGCTCCTGCCTTTCCATTCAACACAACACAGGCTATCGTTCACCGGTAACCACATGAACCTCGCCCAATTATCGAGCCATCCACACGCAATCCCCACATCCCCTGGGAATTGCTAAACAAGCTCGGTCGCTGCACTCAAACAGCCACTCCCCACCTGAGCAGACATCACCAGGCTCCACTTAATTCCCAGCCCGGACTACTCCACGGAGTACTTAAGAATCGATCACGCCGCGTTCCCCATCAGCCTCGCAGGCGAAGAAGCCGGTCACCTAAGTCAGACATCACCAGCACCTCCAAGTCCTTACCACCAATCCCAACTAACAGTACCTTTTCGTTTTCTTCGGAAGGACGCGTATGACTCCGCCATGTGTCCGTCCAAGAGCAGCCGGAAAATTTGCTTACCTGAATCCGGACAAACGTCTTGTCACCGCAACCTTTCGGTGCATCACTTAATTCTACTGTCTTAATCACTACGGTCATTATCGTGCTACCTACTGCCACCCACTGGCATGGAAGAGTATTTAATTACGTAGCCAGCTACTATATTGCAGGCCCAGAAGCTCAACCATGGCCTTCTTCAAACCCAGCACACGGTCTAAACACTCGGCTTTCCTCCACCAGATAAAATAAATAAATAGACTCAATAGATTAAACAAAATCCTCCTTGCCACACATCCCGTTAGTCGCCGCCGCCGTTACAAACCTCCATGACCACGTCACACTTGACAAAGCACGTAAACTGAGCTAAACTGACACCAGTTCCTCTCCTCCCGAAACTGCATCTCCTTCCACGACGAACACATCACCAAGCCGGAAGACATCCAGCTTTTCACAGACGCAGCACCCTCGATAAGCTTCGATGGCTTCTACAGTGACAATCGGTCTTTGGCCGCTTGAATTCTCATCCCCCACACCTTCCTCTGCGATCTACGAAACGCATCCCTTAGTCATAGTAGCCATTATTTTGGGGCATGAACGGTCCATTAAAGACTATTGCCATCCACTTGGAATAGCGCAGAATATAGCGCCAAAATGGCTGCCCCTCACTTTGGACCTCCTCACCTGCGGCATCCTCACCCTCGGCTCAGGTCATCAGTATCCCTTCAGGGACAAAGCATTAAAGTCCACGTTCTTGCCAGCTTCTTTCGCTGCTCTGAGTTTACCGCCTTGAACTCCATCCGTCCCGACATGCCACCGTGTCAGACATCACATCCATCCTCCCGACACAGTCGTCTATCACCTCAATGCCGCATGACCAACCAATACGGTCCACCTCAACCTATCTACCTTTTCCGAACATACTCGTACTCAAGTCTGTACGAAACCATCCCCAACTACTTAAGCTCAAGTTCAGCCAGCCGAACTCCCTGCAAGATCCCCTGTTACGATCTCGGGCTCACCACCACTTTCACCATATCTTGGCCTGCTCCAGAATACCCCCCGAGTTTATTCGGCGACGCCTCCACCGCTTCAAGCAAAGGAATTTCCGACCACATCCTCAAGATATGTGAATGTTGGTCTTTCCCCGCGTACCTCTCATAAGTTCGTTCCAACCCGAACGACACCAGAAACGGCCATCGGCATCAGTCTTTATGGAGCTATCTTTTGGGGACTCTGCACCGACAGAGCTTCCGAAGAGACGGCCCCCACCCTACAGTCTCCAGTCCCCCCCGTTCCCGCCAGCCGCCGGACATCAACAGTCCCCCATCGATCGCCTAACCTCCTTTCTACAAACTCTCCTCGTTTCTTCTTCCTGACATCCCTTCATCCCTCTACCCTACATCCCTTCATCCCTCTACCTCGACCCCTACCCCACATCCCTTCATCCCTCTTCCCCTACCCTTCATCCCTCTTCCCCTACCCTTCATCCCTCTACCCCTACCCCTACCCTACATCCCCCTACCCTTCATCCATCTACCTCGACCCCTACCCCACATCCCTTCATCTCTTCATCCCTACCCCACATGCCTTCATCCCTCTACCCCTACCCTATATCTATTTCATCCCTCAACCCCTTCCGCTTCTTGAATCTAACAA
>NW_022286591.1:0-2785 GCF_004355925.1 Anarrhichthys ocellatus | reverse complement strand
ATAACTTGTGACGCTACAGATTAAGTCAGACATGAATTAAGTCTATAGGCCAACATCAACTGAAGTCTTGGAGACACGGACAGCAGACCAAGAGAAGGATCCACATTCCTGACTTGTTGATATCACAGGGCAGACCTCTTCCCGGGTCTTTGGCCTTCCTGGAGCCACAGAGTGGACAACCAGACCACACAACCAATGAGATGTAAGGAAGCTCCAGCACCACAGCACTCAACATACTGAACCACCTTCAGCTACAGACTTTCTACACTTCACTGCTTTGATGTAGAGTTCAGTTAAATTAAAAAAGGGGACATGTAAAAATGATCCTGTGTTATGTCACACTTTACCCTCACTGATGTTTGGTTAACATGAATCTTCTTAAGTAGTTAATCTGTTAAAGATGACAATAAAATAGTGTACATTTGTAGGACACCGTCAACAAATAATCAAAATGCTCAATTTCGTCAAAAGTAAAGCCCTTCATCGTTATGGATTGTTCACTTCATCCTCACAAACCTAAAGGAACTCCTTAAAGCAAGTGTAACATAGTCCATCTACTCAGGGGTAGTAGTAGGGTCAACAGTACAAATGAACATAACAGGGTCACTTTGTTATTTAAAATATTTATTGGAACAGTTTGGGCAGACTAGCCAGAATTAGGGGGATAACAACAAATTGAAAGGGTTCTTGAGGATGTGATTGAAATTGTTGTGGTGGTGAGGGATCAGTTTTCCTTGTGGTTGATGTCATTGGAGAGAGATAGTGTGGCAGAATTTGAGAGGAAAAAGGGTGATATGGAGAAGGAAACGGCACATATGCAAACTGCGGTGGCTGAGAGTTGGTCTTTTTGGCTTGTCACTTCTGAGATGGATATTGGAAATAGGGAGGCAGAAAAGGATATTGAGGAGGAAATGACATGTATGGAATATGCTGTGGCTGAGGTTTAGCAGTGGTTGTAGCTGGTTTTGCAGTCGCTTGCAGAGGCCAAGAGCCGTGCCAAGGAAAGGAATGGTAGAAAGGGTAAGGCAACATTGAGGGAGGAGCTGTGGCTGCTGGCTTTGCAGTGGCAGTTGGTGCAGCTGGAACAGGATGAGGAAAATAATAATAAGGATGGAAGAAAGGGGGGTATAGTGGAAGTTTAGGCATTTGTGGTTTCTTTGCAGCAGCCTCTGGTACCAATGGATAATGAGCATAGGGTGGAAAGTAATAAGATTCAGGAATTACAGGAAGTGAATAATGTTGGTTATTCGGCAACTGGGGCACCAGCGGCACATGCCGGGGCGGCGACTGGAGCACCAGCGGCACATGCGGCACATGCCGGGGCGGCGACTGGAGCACCAGCGGCACCTTCTGGGGCAGCGCCTGCATCTGCTGGGGCGGCAACTGGGGCACCACCTGGGGGGGCGCCACAGGGTATGATGGAGGGTACCAGGGATGCTGAGGTTGTGGGGCAGCAGTAGCAGGGGCACGACACCAGAGTGAGACTGGAATTCCCTGCCAATGCATTGGGAGCACATAACTTCCACCCTTGGAGAAGAAAACAAAAATCAGAACCCAAGGTAACAAACTAGTTCAGGTTACACTTTCACAGTAAACACATTTTCATTGTTGATGACTCTACAAGCCTATATTTGCTGTCAATTAATTTAGTCAAAATCAGAAAATAGTTGCCCAATCCAAACCAGTATATACACAGACACCATTTAAATTTAAAGACAAAAAAAATAAATTATATATTTTTTTAAATGCCTGGATTAGCCACCAATAGTCAACTTCCTGCACCATTCTGGCAGAACTACTGGCATCAAACAGCATTACCTCTTGAACCATGTTGCAGCCATCATAGGGAACCAACATGACGAGCACAAGAGAGTTCCTCAGCATGCTGTAGCCACATGAGTAAGGGACTTGGGACAGAGGCATTGGAGATGTGTTTTCTGTGGGGAACAAAGGGTTTTTTGCAATCAGCAATAAAGCCCAATTGTAGTGTTTAAACAGATATTATAGTGACTTAATCTGATCACTTTACCTTGTTCCACTGTAAACTGCGAGACTCCTGGTCCCACTGCGCTGAACTTCATCTTGTCCCCACCACACTGCAGAGAGGGAGACATGAGCCTCCAGGCTGCTTCTCTGGAACTGGCATCCTGCACTTGACCTTCTGACCAGCCTGAATGAGATTACATCTTTCTTGAAGTTCGCAAGAACTGTAAACCGAGTACTTTAAAACGTTTTGCAGTTCAGTCAACAAATAGAAATGTAACCGAACCAAACTTTCATTCAATACAGTAAGGATCTCAAAGATGTTTACCTGTAAAGTCCGCTTGATAAGCAGCTGCATCCTCCGTAGAAGAGTTTGAGGACGGCTTCTTGGTTCCGTCAATGACTTGTGACTCGAGGCCTGAGCCTTTCTTGAAGACTCTCCCGAACACAACTTTCCCCTCTTGGACACCTATCGTTTTGGATGAGTCAGCTTCTTTTCGCCCTTCTCGTCTTCCTGTTTTCTTCAGTCGATAACAGTCTATTGTTTGCACCAAACAACACATCAAAAGAATGGCTGCAGCTAAGTAAACCGCAGCACTTTTCTTTCTTCCTTTACTCATCATTCTGTTACACGTGACTTCCAGAAATGCTAAGAACTGACAACTTCTGCTTTGCTGCAGCTATTTGTTCTGTGATATTCTCTACGAAAACCAATCAAACTCTGCGAAATTGATTGCTCTCTAATCACCTGCCATTGGTTCCACCTGGGAAATGTCACTGCCACAGGTCACAAGACAAGAAG
>NW_022286590.1:0-2787 GCF_004355925.1 Anarrhichthys ocellatus | reverse complement strand
GTGGACACTAGAGAGAATGCAGCTTCAACACATGAAGCTTTGACTTCTCTTAAAGAACCGGAGGTTGTCTCCTGGGTTAGGATCATTTATCGTCTTTCAATGGCATATCGCGACAAAATCAAATATCGTGTTGCGCAATTAAGTGGTCTAAATTGATAACTAGCTCAGACTAAAAAAATTGGATTATTTTGCACTAAAGTGTTTAATTAAATGAGAACATTAAAGTATTTATATTCACACAAGAGTAAAGAAAACAGAAAACATGCTCTATCGTGATATATATATATATATATGTTGAGATATAAAATGTTCTATATCGCGATAGATGACTGTTATATCGTTCAGCTTTAATCGGACGACAGAGAAGTTATCAGCAGCTTTTAGACGACATTTGATGAAAATGGTGCAAAACACCTGAAGTTTGAGAGGAAATAATGGCGAGTCGCAGCCCCACTCATGAACCTGAAGTCTTCTCCTGCTGCTGGATGTGATTATTAGTATTCATCAGTCCGTCCCTTCGTTGCATCGTGTAAGAGCAGGAGTGTTGATCGCTTCAATAATTCAACAACAAAACTTCAGTCTTTGAAGCAACGTTCCTGCAAACCTTTGCAGAGAACACTTTCCTCAAACGTCGGACGGAGAGCTCCTCACGACCTCTTTGAAATAACTTCCCCTGACCTCGTCCCACCTCGCCGCTGACATAATCTAGATCCTCCTGATGAAACGGGACGCTAACAGGAGGGGAAAAGGCCAGACTCTGCTGCCGCTGCAGTGTACTTCAATATTAGCTGTGACAGAGCGGCCCAGAGGACGCCGCTGCTGAACCCACATAAAACACAAAGCAGCTGAGAGGAACAAATGATTTTAGTCTGTCAGGGAATCCAGCCGAGGATACGTTTGATCTGGAGCTCGTGATTGCTTCTGCCGCTGGAATTCCTTATTCTCTCAGAGATGTGAAGTGGGAGGGAAAACAGCCCCGGGCTGTGAAATCCAACCGCCAACCAGAGGTGGAGATAAGAGTTGTAGAGATCCTGCTTCACCGCGGAGACCCGAGACTCGGCCAATAAATCCATGTCTTATATATGCAAGGACAGCTTTTAGAGCAGCGTTCTGCTGCAGAAAGGCTTCTTAAGATCTTTGTGCAGCTCAAGTTCCTGTTCGGTGTTTAACTCTTTCATCAGGTGTTTAGTAAAGGAAGAGGAGCAGCAGTCACAGGCTCTTCTCTCATTAAAGCTTTGGAGTTCATTATATTTAGATGCAAGTCATAAGTTAGCTTGAAGGGGCTTTAAACCTCACTCTTCCTACTGTATAACACGTACAGGCCAATACACTTGAGCGTTCAGTCAATGTCAAGTCTCTGATTTTAGGTTTTATCATTTTTCAAAATCTGCAACATTTACTCGAGAAATCTCTGAGAAACGACTTCCTGTACGTCAGTGAACAGAAACGGAGACATCCACTAGAATGCACCACGACAGAGTCATTATTTTAAACTTGTTACAGTATTTTTGCAGATAATCCGAGAAGACAGAAGGTATATGAGTAAGTACTGAAGCCTCTTAAACTTTCATCTGTCTCATAAAGAGATGGAGATGTTAAACACTAACTGGAGCACATTCTCTGCACAACATCCAGAGTAAAGTCTGTCTGTGATATTTCAGAGACGCTTTATTTCTTTAAAACAAGCTCAACACTCACGATCCGCTCTGGAGACGACTTTTTAAAATAACAGCTCAAATGAATCAAAGCACACTTGTTAAGGTGGACTTCCTTGTCCCACTGAAAGCGTCCAGTCCACCTTTAAATCCAAAGCACAAAAGAAGATGTTGATGTAAAACAGAGAAAGTGAATCTATAGAGACGTCTTTTTATCAGTTTCACTGGCAGCGCTTTGATCAACGTCTATGAGGCGTCCGTTCCTGTTCCTACATTGAATTCTAGAATCATATAAAACCTTTGAACGCACTTCCACATGCTTGATCTTATCCCATACACAGACACGTTTGTTATGATTATACCGAGTGGGAAAGTTCATTCTGGACCTTGGAAACAGAAGTTTGACACAAAAAGAAAAAGATTTTTCAGTCTTTAATCTAGTTATATATATTTTCGAAAATGATTTTAAACGTTTTTTATTTATTTCAATGGGTTTTGTAGCTCCTAAAGTTTTTATTTACTGTAAACGTTTTTAATTGGTCTGTATATTTGTTAAATATCTTTTAGGTCAAACATTTTCACATCCTTTTATTCATTTTAAAATAGTTGTCTCTGCGTTCTGTGCGGTCAGACGCCAAAGTCGCCGACACGGTCGCACTGACGATATGGAAAGTGACGACCGGGCCGACTCCATTACAGTTTGTGACAACAAGACGCAGTCTGACGTGAAGAGACCGTCGGCTCTCAGCTCTGACCTCCAGCAGCCTCCGATGACACCGCGTCACATTACCGCCGCTCAGCATTATGGGCATTATTATTACACATCATGTGACAAGTGTGACAGAGTCTAACAATCCGTCCTCCGGCTCCCGGTGTCACAGCGGATGATGGATAGCGCTCTGCAGTCATTCGTTTCTATTAGACTAATATGTAAATCCCCTCCAGAGCTCGGCCTCGGCCTCCTGGAGCTGAATATTCATTTAGGAATCAATTTCAGAAGCTTCTGGTCAAACTGGCAGATAAGGAGTCTGTCTGTCTCCATTTGTCTCCGGCTGCAGACGATTCCAATCATCAGAAACACCAACAGCCCAAAGCAGCTAAACACTAAACTAACGGAGAATCAACTAAACTA
>NW_022286589.1:0-2787 GCF_004355925.1 Anarrhichthys ocellatus | reverse complement strand
ACACACACACACACACACACACACACACACACACACACACACACACAGTGAGTTTGAACAGCAGCACTGTTTCGTTTCCTCATTAAGAAGTTCCATTAGCAGCTTAGTTGTGTGTTTTTGCATGAATGTGTAGTTGTGTGAGCTCATGTGTTTGTGTTTGTGCACCCACAGCGCTCTGGGAATTAACATATTAGAGGTCAAATCCATAATATGCTAAGGAGGCTGAAGGGTGTGTGTGTTTTTCTACCCCCCCCACAGTGATACTCGCTGTGCTCTAAAGATTGAAGCCTGCAGGAAACTGTGTGTGTGTGTGTGTGAGAACAGGATCCTTGCCTTCTTGTTAATGATGTGCCTATTGCAAAAGGCAAATACACACTCAGTCAGTCATGCAGACACACACACACACACACACACGTGCACACTGTGAACCACCGACATAAAGACTCTCTCCCTGAAGAATTCCAACCATGTGGAAAACGACGTCAGTGTTTCAGTCTGTTTTTAGGTGGTTAGCTTGTGGCTAACACTAACCATTGGTGTCTATGAGGAGTGCTAGAAATGAAGCCCATTTACAGCCATCAGAAGGTGTCGAACATCTAACTTTAAACTTTAAAGAAGAAGAATTATGAATATTCCAGTGTCCTGCCCCCCCCACACACACACTCAGACATATCACTGTAGCTAGGTGCTATTAATACGTGGCTGAACCAGGACAGTGGAAGTGGGGAACGGAAGCAGGCCGCTATCTGCTGGGAAACAGAAACCTGCCCTCGATTTTAACCAGAATACCGCCGGGATCATCAGCAGGGATGACCGGCGGGAATAACGGACGGGAAGACCGCTCGCTCTCTGAGAACATCTGTGACCTAAACACACCAGACAGAGCACATTTGGGCTGCAGTCACTGACACGTAGATCTTCATGTGTTAGACGGGTAAACAACCTCAGTTACACTCACAAAGTATCGGTGCACGCTCTGCTTCACCAACACCTGAACATGATCAGGTGAAGGTGAAAGCGATCGAGGAACAGTGGCAGAGTGAAGACAGTTGTCGTTTTCATGCAACAAACAACAGAACAAAGACACAATAAAGAAGGAATAACAATGACACCGAATGACAGAAATGGATTAACGACGTGCAACAAAAAATCTGAAAATAGGAAAACAATGGGATTGTGAGCGTGAGGAAGGATGGACTACAGCAATGGGGATAGAAAACACACCTGTTGCCCTGCTGTCTCCGCCTCCCTGTGTGCGTATGAGTGTGTGTGTGTGTGTTGTGACAGATGTCGTATCACGCTGCTTCCCAGCAGATCACCGGCTTAAAGTTCATTAGGGGCCTTCCCTCTTGACATTCAGCCTCTGATACGAGACACTCCTAAAACACTGAGGACTGCTGCTAGAATAATAAACACAGGCTCGAGTCCTCTGATTGGCCGAGGCATGTTAGAAGGCCGCCTTAAAAGACCCAGTGATGTGGACAACTCCTGCTCATTTCCATGTTTAAATGTCGTTAGGAGAGCGGGTAAATAACCAGACTGTTGACGTCTTCATTACTGCAGCTGGGTCGCAGTCAAAGGCTCTTGGATGTTCAGCAGAGCGGGTTTATCCCCAGCAGGGTGGTAATACCGCAGCGGAAAAGTTCAAAGCCAGAGACTCTTTGTTCACACTTTGAGAACAAATTTGACTTCAATGATCGGAGTTAAAATGACCCGAGGGACACGGAGGCAGAGGCGCAGAGCTCGGTGTGTTTAATGTTACCTCGTGAACTCCACCCTATTAAATAGGAGCCGGAGTGTAATTCATTCTGGAAGCACCTGAGAGACCAGACGGGACCTCCTGACTCTGCATTATAAAGAAGAGGAACTCATAGAGCGTGTTTTTCTCTTTACTCGGTGCAGACAGGACATCCCGGGACCAGAGCCCATGAAAGAGGAACAGGGTGTGCTGAGCAGTAGATGTTGCACTCTGCTGTACAGTAATGAGCAGCTGCTGTCCTAAAGGTCCCCGATGTTATCTTTTATTTTAATGATCTAAATGTGTTCCATCTGTTTCTGGCTGCAGGTGTTTGTGAATGACATCAGCTGACAGGAAGTGAACATGGACCCGAGCTGTCTCTGCCTAGCAACAGACCCACAATAAAAAGAAAGGTCCATATAGTTGACTTTAACATTTGAACCAGCGTTCTGCTGTCACAATAAAGAGTCTTCAGAACAACTTCCTGTTGTCTCCATTGAATCTATTGAGAACCCATCGCTGCTACAGAGTCTACGAAGACATTACAGCTGAAGCTGCAACATACGTCGACTCAGCAACGACTAAAGCAACGTGCTCAACGGTTTCAACAGTTTGGCTGCTGACTGATCCAGTGTCTCCCGTTAACTGCCTACCGTCTAGTCTGCCACAGTGCAATGACCTGAACATCACAATAAGAACATAACGATTCATAACTTATCCCTGAAACACGACCCCGCCTCCTGTCATCAGTATTCATATCTACACATGTGATCAAATCGTTCATAGCTTCTTCATTTGGCAGCAGAGTGATGCGTTGGATGATGCTGAAGGACCTGGGAGGGTGAGGCTTCATCCGTCAGTGATGAGGATGATGGATGAAGATGGGATGCTCTGAAACAACCTGTGTGGCTCAATATTCACTCTGAACACTTTTAATCATGAGGATTCACAAAGCCCACTTCCATTTGGGTTTCATTTGAATACATTATCTGCTATTAGAGGAGGACAGGAGAGCCTGTGTGTGTGTGTGTGTGTGTGTGTGTGTGTGT
>NW_022286588.1:0-2788 GCF_004355925.1 Anarrhichthys ocellatus | reverse complement strand
ATAATGAAACATTTTAATTTTAATTTCAGTAGGTATTGATGCATATTCCCAATACGTACCAAAGTTATAGTTTGTGTCGATGTTCTGTTGTTGTACAGTTTGTTTGTATCCGTGATAATTAAGCAGAAAGTTAGAAGATAATCAGAAAGCTCAAAGTCTCTGCTGTCGTAACATCTTGAGCCAAAGAACTCAAAGAAAGTATTTAGCAGAGAAAATGAGTCCAAATATTGTGTGAAAAACTAAAGGATTCAGTCAAAAGTTCTTCTTCTGTGGTAGAACTTATTCCTGTATACAATAAATACATAAACTTGGTTTATTAATCATCTTTATTACATGTTGAGTAGTTTAGTGTTCACAGAATATACCTCATGTTATTAATAAACTATATAGGGACAGTTTTTTTTTATATCGCATATATCACATATTTGTGTATATAAATAAATATAATAATATAAATATATAACTGATTAATTATTACCAACAGGTTCACTGAGTGTCAGTGAGGTTTGGTTGTTTGATTAATTGTAAACTTGTCTCTTTAAACTAAAGACATCTTTTAGATTCATCGTGCGACCTCGTTGTCCACGCTGACGGTGGAAAGAATCGTCTTTCATCTTCACCTTTATTTTGTCTGAGGTGGTTATCTCAAACGCTCGGCAGATAAAATGATAAACATGAAAATATGTTAAGGGTATGTAAGAAAATGTTTTTTGGTCATTTGGGTGAACTGACCCTTTAAGGTGCATCACTGAGACACCAGAGACATGTTGATGTATGGAGCTGTTCCAGGTTTCTCAAGATTTATATATTGAATTGTTAACTGTACAAATGTTAAAGTAAGTCTGAACACAATGCCGTAATAATAATGTGGATATACTGAAAACGGTCTCAACTGTTTTTAAAGGAACAGTGTAAGTTAGAGTGACATCTAGTGGTGAAGTTACAGATTGCAACAGACTAAATACCCCTCAGCTAAGCCCCTCCCCTTTCTAAGTGTAGAGAACTATGGTGGCCTTCAGCTGCAGAGAGTTATCTTTAGGGTTTGAGTACAAAATAGCCGATGCTGCAGCCTGATAATAAATGACACCAAAACAATGTACGAAAACAAAGTACTAATATAAAGCACCAATACTACGATCTTTAATTATTCAGCACCGGGGTCGTTTAATACCAGGTGCCTGGACGCATCACGACCTTCAGATAACGTAAAAACACGAACGGCTCTGACTAGAGCCAGGGTGAAGTTTGTCCGTTCTGGGCTGCTGTAGAAACATGGAGGTGCAAGATGGCCGACTCCGTGGAAGACGACCCGATGTAGCTTTTTCTAAGCTAAATAAAACACTTCGATTCTTAGTTTCAGGTGATTCTACACTGATTAAAACATAGCTATGACTATTATATTCAATATCGGCCTAAAAGCCCCCTAAATGTTTCACATTGTCCCTGTACACATTGTGGATGTTTGTGTTTTCAGGAGGACCTCAACCATGTGCAACTCAGCGATCCGTCTCTCTCAGCGCTAGCGGCCCCTCTCTGCAGTGATGATGTACCTGGCTCACACGGCTCACTGCCAGTTCCTGGGCCTGATGGCGGGGGTCCTGGCCTGGATCCTCATCATGGCCGCCACCGGCCTGAACGAGTGGCGGCTGTGGTTTGTGGACGACGTGTCCGTGGTCACCTCGGGCGTGGCCTGGGTGGGCATCTGGAGGGCGTGTTTCTACAGCCACGCCCTCTCCGGGATAGAGAACTGTCGCGGCATCGGCATCTCGGACACTTTTGCTCCGGCGGAGATCCACGTCGCTCAGGTGCTGATGGTGCTGGCACTGATCTGCGGCCTGGTGGGGAACATCAGCGGCGCGGTGGCTGTGAGGATGGTCTACTTCTCCGTGGAGGATCGTAGGAACATGCGGCTGGTGTTCGTGCTGGCGGGGTTGATGTACCTGCTGACGGGGACGCTGTGCTCGGTGCCGCTCGCGTGGAACATGAGCTCGGTGCTGAACAACAGCAGCATCCACTTTCCTCCGGAGTTCCACCTCCCCGCCGCTCCGGTCAGGCAGCAGGTCGGATCGGCCATCGCCATAGGCGTCTTCGCCTCCATACTGATGCTCGTTAGCGGGCTGCTTTTCCTCAGCTACCGCTACGCCTGGACGGCCCCGAGTGCGGAGGCCCCTAAAAATGCCAGGAACTCGCTCCGTGGTCCCCGGACACAAACGGTCCTGGAACATAATGGAGACAACCAGGGCAGAGATAATCCTGCTTTTTACATCGAAGAAGTCTCATGATGGCAAAAATATCAAGAAGAGAAGAAGTTTTATCACAATATTGTTTATCGACTTAGGACCTGCAGGATGAGTTATATCACCAGAAACACTGAGATCTACACATCAAAATACAGCATCACCAAGAACAGTCAAAAATGAATTGTGATAAAACCATAGTATGAAAAATAAGAACTGATTTTAATATTACTACTAGAAAGAAAAGTATGAATATATTTTATTAAATAGAGTGATGTGTGACATTCAAATGCTGGCATCTCCTCCATATTAATGAACACGGATTCATTACTTGCACACAAGACCACTTGGAAAAGTTAATAAATGTACTTACAGCATTGATTTTGATGCATTTTTATTATTTGTGAAATATTATTTTCCACTTTCAATTAGTTAAATCTTTTAACCAACATCAGTCCTGATCATAACTATTAAATATTCATTCTTTTTCAGAATGTAACACCAGGAGAATAACATGTATTATCTCTATAATACAGCAGCGATGCCTCTAG
>NW_022286587.1:0-2788 GCF_004355925.1 Anarrhichthys ocellatus | reverse complement strand
ATAATGAAACATTTTAATTTTAATTTCAGTAGGTATTGATGCATATTTCCAATACGTACCAAAGTTATAGTTTGTGTCGATGTTCTGTTGTTGTACAGTTTGTTTGTATCCGTGATAATTAAGCAGAAAGTTA
This sequence comes from Anarrhichthys ocellatus, assembly GCF_004355925.1. Lineage (NCBI taxonomy): Eukaryota > Metazoa > Chordata > Actinopteri > Perciformes > Anarhichadidae > Anarrhichthys > Anarrhichthys ocellatus. The sequence goes on along the minus strand of NW_022286587.1, from coordinate 2,655 downwards.
GAAGATAATCAGAAAGCTCAAAGTCTCTGCTGTCGTAACATCTTGAGCCAAAGAACTCAAAGAAAGTATTTAGCAGAGAAAATGAGTCCAAATATTGTGTGAAAAACTAAAGGATTCAGTCAAAAGTTCTTCTTCTGTGGTAGAACTTATTCCTGTATACAATAAATACATAAACTTGGTTTATTAATCATCTTTATTACATGTTGAGTAGTTTAGTGTTCACAGAATATACCTCATGTTATTAATAAACTATATAGGGACAGTTTTTTTTTATATCGCATATATCACATATTTGTGTATATAAATAAATATAATAATATAAATATATAACTGATTAATTATTACCAACAGGTTCACTGAGTGTCAGTGAGGTTTGGTTGTTTGATTAATTGTAAACTTGTCTCTTTAAACTAAAGACATCTTTTAGATTCATCGTGCGACCTCGTTGTCCACGCTGACGGTGGAAAGAATCGTCTTTCATCTTCACCTTTATTTTGTCTGAGGTGGTTATCTCAAACGCTCGGCAGATAAAATGATAAACATGAAAATATGTTAAGGGTATGTAAGAAAATGTTTTTTGGTCATTTGGGTGAACTGACCCTTTAAGGTGCATCACTGAGACACCAGAGACATGTTGATGTATGGAGCTGTTCCAGGTTTCTCAAGATTTATATATTGAATTGTTAACTGTACAAATGTTAAAGTAAGTCTGAACACAATGCCATAATAATAATGTGGATATACTGAAAACGGTCTCAACTGTTTTTAAAGGAACAGTGTAAGTTAGAGTGACATCTAGTGGTGAAGTTACAGATTGCAACAGACTAAATACCCCTCAGCTAAGCCCCTCCCCTTTCTAAGTGTAGAGAACTATGGTGGCCTTCAGCTGCAGAGAGTTATCTTTAGGGTTTGAGTACAAAATAGCCGATGCTGCAGCCTGATAATAAATGACACCAAAACAATGTACGAAAACAAAGTACTAATATAAAGCACCAATACTACGATCTTTAATTATTCAGCACCGGGGTCGTTTAATACCAGGTGCCTGGACGCATCACGACCTTCAGATAACGTAAAAACACGAACGGCTCTGACTAGAGCCAGGGTGAAGTTTGTCCGTTCTGGGCTGCTGTAGAAACATGGAGGTGCAAGATGGCCGACTCCGTGGAAGACGACCCGATGTAGCTTTTTCTAAGCTAAATAAAACACTTCGATTCTTAGTTTCAGGTGATTCTACACTGATTAAAACATAGCTATGACTATTATATTCAATATCGGCCTAAAACCCCCCTAAATGTTTCACATTGTCCCTGTACACATTGTGGATGTTTGTGTTTTCAGGAGGACCTCAACCATGTGCAACTCAGCGATCCGTCTCTCTCAGCGCTAGCGGCCCCTCTCTGCAGTGATGATGTACCTGGCTCACACGGCTCACTGCCAGTTCCTGGGCCTGATGGCGGGGGTCCTGGCCTGGATCCTCATCATGGCCGCCACCGGCCTGAACGAGTGGCGGCTGTGGTTTGTGGACGACGTGTCCGTGGTCACCTCGGGCGTGGCCTGGGTGGGCATCTGGAGGGCGTGTTTCTACAGCCACGCCCTCTCCGGGATAGAGAACTGTCGCGGCATCGGCATCTCGGACACTTTTGCTCCGGCGGAGATCCACGTCGCTCAGGTGCTGATGGTGCTGGCACTGATCTGCGGCCTGGTGGGGAACATCAGCGGCGCGGTGGCTGTGAGGATGGTCTACTTCTCCGTGGAGGATCGTAGGAACATGCGGCTGGTGTTCGTGCTGGCGGGGTTGATGTACCTGCTGACGGGGACGCTGTGCTCGGTGCCGCTCGCGTGGAACATGAGCTCGGTGCTGAACAACAGCAGCATCCACTTTCCTCCGGAGTTCCACCTCCCCGCCGCTCCGGTCAGGCAGCAGGTCGGATCGGCCATCGCCATAGGCGTCTTCGCCTCCATACTGATGCTCGTTAGCGGGCTGCTTTTCCTCAGCTACCGCTACGCCTGGACGGCCCCGAGTGCGGAGGCCCCTAAAAATGCCAGGAACTCGCTCCGTGGTCCCCGGACACAAACGGTCCTGGAACATAATGGAGACAACCAGGGCAGAGATAATCCTGCTTTTTACATCGAAGAAGTCTCATGATGGCAAAAATATCAAGAAGAGAAGAAGTTTTATCACAATATTGTTTATCGACTTAGGACCTGCAGGATGAGTTATATCACCAGAAACACTGAGATCTACACATCAAAATACAGCATCACCAAGAACAGTCAAAAATGAATTGTGATAAAACCATAGTATGAAAAATAAGAACTGATTTTAATATTACTACTAGAAAGAAAAGTATGAATATATTTTATTAAATAGAGTGATGTGTGACATTCAAATGCTGGCATCTCCTCCATATTAATGAACACGGATTCATTACTTGCACACAAGACCACTTGGAAAAGTTAATAAATGTACTTACAGCATTGATTTTGATGCATTTTTATTATTTGTGAAATATTATTTTCCACTTTCAATTAGTTAAATCTTTTAACCAACATCAGTCCTGATCATAACTATTAAATATTCATTCTTTTTCAGAATGTAACACCAGGAGAATAACATGTATTATCTCTATAATACAGCAGCGATGCCTCTAG
>NW_022286586.1:0-2788 GCF_004355925.1 Anarrhichthys ocellatus | reverse complement strand
TGATGTCATTTTCATGAATATCTGCAGCTTTCAGCACTTTACTGCCTTGAGATGCACTTTCCCTTTTTATGCTCTCATAAGACGTTTCAGGAATGGAAGAGGCCAAAAGTCGATTTTGTGAAAGTAAACACAGTTTCAAAGATTTTCTTCAAAAAACTGGCTCAGGACAGTTGATTTCACAGTTTCATGGTGTTTTCATTTGCAACTGATGCTTACACAACTTTACTGGTTCAAGGTACAATCTCAGCCTTTTATGCTCTTAAAAGACGTTTCAGGCCTGGAAGAGGCCAAAAGTGGATTTTGTGAAAGTAAACATAGTTTCAAATATTGTCTTCAAAGAAGTCCCTCAGGACAGTTGATTTTACAGTCTGATGTCATTTTCATGAATATCTGCAGCCTTCAGCACTTTACTGCCAAGAGATGCATTTTCACTTTTTATGCTCTTAAAAGACGTTTCAGGCAGAGAGGAGGCCAAAAGTGGATTTTGTGAAAGTAAACATAGTTTCAAAGATTTTCTTCAAAGAAGTCCCTCAGGACAGTTGATTTTACAGTCTGATGTCATTTTCATGAATATCTGCAGCCTTCAGCACTTTACTGCCTAGAGATGCATTTTCACTTTTTATGCTCTGATAAGACGTTTCAGGCCTGGAAGAGGTCAAAAGTGGATTTTGTGAAAGTAAACATAGTTTCAAAGATTTTCTTCAAAAAACTGGCTCAGGACAGTTGATTTCACAGTTTCATGATGTTTTCATTAGAAGCTGATGCTTACACAACTTTACTGGTTCCAAGGTACAATCTCAGCCTTTTATGCTCTTAATAACCTCTTGCACACGACGCCCCCAAATTTGGGGGCTCTCGGGCTCAGAACCCCTGAAAATCATGTACGGAAAATAGCCTTATTCTTCGGTAATATTGTAGATTCGTCCAGTTTTTTTCCGGATTAAACAGCAACGTATGGGCAACACTATCATATAAGTCACTTCTTACACACTCCAAACACAACTATAGGCTACTAATATAAGCATCTAGAAAATGTGGCATAAAAGTATGAAATCCTGGCCAGAAATCGCTGTTATGAGTACCGCAAATCAATATTTGCACCCTGATGCTAGCGGCTACCAAGCCATGCAATGCATTTAATAGCATTAGCACACGTGGCCAAACGCGTAAATAACTTCGGTTTTCCGCTCCGTGGGAGCACTGGACAGCTGTGAGTGGTCAAACGTACCTTCGTACTGCCCTCCGCCGAAAAGAATCGTGGGTATGTGGCCAAGTTGTATGAAAAATTAGTACAATAACGTAGCAGATTATCCGTTTCAAAGCTGGAGTCATTGTTGCCAACTGCATCCTGTTTACTTCCGAGCTGTTTCCAGAATAAGAGTGGTCAATCCAGCATTAGCGAGCGGTCAGACTTCCTGCGAGCAGAAATTTACGCCCGGGGAGACGCGGCACTTTTTGCAACTTTACTGGTTTGAAACTTCTGTCAATCAACAAAAAATTCAACAGAGGCCTTCCTGAGACGCTGAAGCGTCGAATGAGGGCTTGCTTACTGAAATCGACCAATGATAGGCTGAGATACAGCGCCATACACACACATGAACTGAGAAAATCCTATAGATGACAGCCAGAAACAGGCTCTGATGATGTTAGGAATCTCAAAATGATTCCTAACATCTGTATTTGGATGTATTGAATAATTTGAGTGATAAAAAAGTGAAATATATAGTTATATAGCATATAAAAGTACAATGTAAGAGCTGCAACAGCTGGTTCGAAAATGATGACCTCGCTTGACCGCTCTTACTAAAGCCTCTTATTCTTCACTTTATCCCACGGTAACCTTTATACAGCAACTACTGATCGGTTGTGCTATGATTTGGGAGAGTTTTTAGGGAGATATCTGCATTATTTCAACAACCTTATATCAATAAAATTGCTTTTTTTTCAGGCGAACCTGATTATTTTCAATTTGAGCTTTGTAATGTCTTCATTTACCATATTAACCAGCAACATATACACAATATTACACATCTGAATAATCTCACAAGTATTGTGATCTGATTGTATCAACAAAAATTGTTAAAATAGACCTTGTCCTTGACCACAGAACGATGGTCACTTTAGTGTGGGTATGCTATTTTCGAGCGGAGGCCGACAAATAGGGCCCGAGCTTAAGACGTTTCAGACCTGGAAGAGGCCAAAACTAGATTTTGTGAAAGTAAACAGAGTTTCAAAGATTTTCTAAAAAGAAGTCCCTCAGGACAGTTGACTTCACAGTCTGATGTCATTTTCATGAATATCTGCAGCTTTCAGCACTTTACTGCCTCGAGATGCATTTTCCCTTTTAATGCTCTTATAGGACGTTTCAGGCAGAGAGGAGGCCAAAAGTTGATTTTGTGAAAGTAAACATAGTTTCAAAGATTTTCTTCAAAACACTGGCTCAGGACAGTTGATTTCACAGTTTCATGTTGTGTTCATTAGCAGCTGATTCTTACACAACTTTACTGGTTCAAGGTACAATCTCAGCCTTTTATGCTCTTAAAAGACGTTTCAGGCAGAGAGGAGGCCAAAAGGTGATTTTGTGAAAGTAAAGATAGTTTCAAAGATTTTCTTCAAAAAAAAGTGGCTCAGGACAGTTGAATTCATGTTATGATGTCATTTTCATGAATCGTTGCAGCTTTCAGCACTTTACTGCCAAGAGATGCATTTTCACTTTTTATGCTCTTAAAAGACGTTTCAGCCAGAGAGGAACCAAAAGCTGATTTTGTGAAAGTAAACATAGTTTCAA
>NW_022286585.1:0-2789 GCF_004355925.1 Anarrhichthys ocellatus | reverse complement strand
GGGGGCAATCACTTTTTCACACAGGGCCATGTAGGTTTGGATTTTTTTTTTCCCTTAATAATAAAAACCTTCATTTAAAAACTGCATTTTGTGTTTACTTGTGTTATCTTTGTCTAATATTTAAATTTGTTTGATGATCTGAAACATTTAAGTGTGACAAACATGCAAAAAAATAAGAAATCAGGAAGGGGGCAAACACTTTTCACACAACTGTGTGTGTGTGTGTGTGTGTGTGTGTGTGTGTGTGTGTGTGTGTGTGTAAAGAAGTGCTAATGCTAAAATCAAAGTGTGATGACTGTGTCCTGACGGTCTCCAGCAAAGTGAGAAACGCTTCCTCACCCAAACATAGGCTGCAGTCCAGGAAGAATTTATTTTTAGGTTTCAAAATATTTGTGCGGTATCTGTGTTCCTGGGTTATAGACTTGGCTTCTGTTGTGTAAAACCAGGATATTGGCGGTGGTGCAGAAGATGAATCATTTTAACACTCACTCTAAAGACACATGCCTTACCCTGTAGGCGAAGTACAGTTAATGTGATATATATACATGCAAGATAAAGGTTATTTTCTTCATTCAGGGCTGGAAAGTACCTTTTTAAACATAAAGAAACTGCATCTTTAACTGGAAAAGTGCTCTTTTGTAGTGTTCCTTTAAATTTAATCAGCAAAACTCAAGTAGCAAGGCACTCATGTTGAGGGGAGCTCATTGAGGAGTTTTTTTTTTGTTATTTGGGGTTTACACCTGTGACAGCAGTGGGGTGGGGGTTAAGCTTGTCAAGAGAATGGCGGAACGGCTAAGACAGCAGATGGACAACAAAAGAGATGACTCCCTCTCTCTCGTCCTGTCCTCTCTTTCATCCTCGTCATCTCTCCTCTGCAGCTCGGGAGGAGCTGTTCAGGGACTCCCCACAAAGGCCTTTCAGTCCTACCGAGGGAGCATCTCTTCCTCAAACCTTTTATGTCCATGGGTACATCTGCAGCTTAGCCACTGGTCTCTCACACACACACACACACACACACACACACACACACACACACACACAGAAACGTACTCTAAAAGTAGATAATATCATGCGTGAGAGGCTCTCTCCTTCATTAGTGTTTACTGGTGTTTTGTCTTCTCTCTCTACAAGGCAGGTGATTGGCCCTCGTTGACTCCGGGAAACCCCTCTTATCTCCGTCGCCTCGTGCTTACGTTGAATCACGGGCTGCTACTTGGAGCAGGATAATTACTTTCCATTTATTCATTCTAATGATTTGAATTATTCATCTGCAATTATTTAACCCCCCCACACACTACTCCATCAGCGAGTAGGAGATCTATCATGATCTTAAAAACACACTCTCGTGAATAGTTATTTATAGGCTCGAGCTGGATTCATGGCAGTGAAACGAGCCCAACATGTACGAGTGTGTCTGTAGGTGGAGAGATAATTGTCTGCTTGTTTTAAAACTTTGATTTAGGGCAGGTGTTTTAGTGTCACTTATCACCTGTGAGAGGAACTCCAACAAAAAAGGTTATTGAAGTTCTTGTTTTACCCGCTGACCAATTTTTGTCATTAAAATTCACGCTGTAAAACATCTTACGCTGGTTCAACTTCAAAACGTACATTTCCCTGCTGTCTCAAAAACACAACACTCAAAAAAATGCATGCTGGGAAGTCTGCTAATATCATAATCATGTTTCTTTTTAAACTTTTAAGTTGGTGAGTTGAGTAATCTGCCAGCAGTACATTCATTGAACTCATCATTTCAACTCAAAATTAAATCTAGAAAATTTAAGTTGACTTAACTTGAAATTCTGTATTTCCAATTATTTAATGACAACAGATTAGTTGAATCCACTGAAGTCCTGTCTGATGTTTTACATAGCAGTACAATCATCAGGTACATTCTTTTATTTTGTCCAATACTTTGATTTATGACCAAAATACCTGTAAAATAAGAACATTCCAATCAGCCTCAGCTGTACTTTGTGTTTATTGCTATTTAGAAAATGTTAGCATGCCTGAGCTAACACGGTGATCATACATTAAACCTGCCACACATCAGCGTGTTAGCTCAAAGTATCGTTCTGTCTATAAACAGCCTGACCGCGCTGCTAACGGTGCTGTAGACACTCGGTCTTTGTTAAAACAGAAATATTCTGCGGTCAATTCCTCCCAAGTAGTCACTTTGCATTGGAGGGGCACTCGCGTGTCAACTGACTTGATGCGATTTGAGGTCTGCATGCTTTCTGTGGGTTGTACTCGAGGACACGGTCACATGGGCGTGAGCTCGAGGAGCGCGTCCTTGACACTAGATTCGGTGGATAGGAAACCATTAGCCAGGTTGTTTTAATGCTGCAGATCTGTAATATCGTCACGGCCGGTCAATCAGTTTTGTGCAGGTGCAGATGCTTTCGGTCATTGTCGTTTTCAAACTCTGTCGGTCATTAGTTCACTGGTCGTAATGTGTGTGTGATAGCCTTGCTGCCTTTTGTTCAGGCTGGTGAGAGGACAGAGACTGAAGCTAAAACCAGGAAGAAAAAAACTGGAGAGCACATGTTGAGATTCAAAGTGCTATTGTATTTGAGGACGGTAGTTGATTTTTTTTTATTTATTTTTTTAGCTTTCTGCTGCAGCAGCTGCCTGCTTTATAGTGTATGGAGGTGTGTGTGTGATGGCTATTAGACTTTAAGCACCTAAAAGACCATACATCTCACCCTACAATAGCCATTCACACAGGAGTCTGTCATTTCTGATGCCCAAAGCCAGAGGGACCACATTCATTTCAAGGTCCTGTGTAGCAG
>NW_022286584.1:0-2790 GCF_004355925.1 Anarrhichthys ocellatus | reverse complement strand
CGTTAACACAACAGAGGGCGGAGCGGCGGTGTGTAGTCCGTTAACACCGCGGAGCGGCGGTGTGTAGTCCGTAAACACAAAGGAGGGCACGGGGGATTCCCGGACCGACAGACACCGGAGGCAGGCGCTCGAGGCAGAAGATGCAACGGGGTTGAAGCGGGTGAAAGACGGTACGACCTGACAACCCCAGACTGCAGGACCAGAGTTTATATAGTGCCAGGGGAAGCGTTAGTGGGACCTGAGTCTGGTGTGTCAGCCTGCAGGAGGTAATCGGCTGGAGTGGCTGCAGCTGCGTAGCCATGGGAGGTGTCTGGTCTGACAGGGATCCTGACAACATCACATTGGCCCTGTTCTCATTTCCTGCCCAATTAAACAGGACACCACTCTTTTGAACTGACTGTCCTTCACTACACATAACCCTGTTTTCTGTCTATCTTGAGACTGGCATTTAAATTACTTCCTCACCATATTGTGGGACTTTCTGTATGAGCATATGTTTGCCATTTGCTGTCAGTTATACCGTGTGGTAGTCAGACGCCCGCCTTGAATGTATTCTCAGTGCTAATCAGTGAGACTTGCTGGCAGATGTTGTTTTAGTTTGTCTTGATAGCCTCAACTCTTTTCTCTTGGGAGTAGATGACAGAGATCACTGATTTATGCCGGGAGGTCAGCTCCAAGGGAGGAAACAAATCCAAGAGAAATGTTTTGGCCTCAACAATTGGATAATTATAGAATCTTATTGACAGAGTCACCATTAATGAATCTCTTAGATAAGGAAATGAGAAATGGTCAAGGGAGTGGATGCTCTAGAAATTAATCCATGAAAACTGGTAAAAGCAAGGAAATCGCATGTGCCAAACCTCCCCCTGAGTTTAACCATCACTTCTGAGAGTGCTTTCACACCTAACCTTTTTGGCTAGCACCCTAAGATATTGCAACAAAGATTTAGGTTTAACAACATTAAATAATTTCAGAACCCTAAAGTTAAGATATCTGAGATTGACAGTTTGTAGTTAATGTGTTGTCATCACAAAGCCTTAGCTCTTCCGTGTGATTACTTATCCAGTTGAAGCCAATTCAATCATTGTGCTCATTAAAGCACTTTGGAGCTCAGTTTAACTGATCTGCAAGTCTTCATCTGAGAGCTTGGCTATATTTGAATGTTTTCTGCACGGTGCAGGAATTTAACGGAACATTTGGTGTTCAAACAGCATCAGATCCAAAATGATTTTTTGCAGAAGGCAGTCAAAATCACACAAAAATTGTTTAGGATTCACTAAGGATTTCTACATTCCAATGTTCTCCTTGTGGGGATTTTTGGGCAAATGGTTAAAGCACTGGTTTATAGTTTCAAGGGTTTTCAACACTGACATGGTTTTCATTAGTCAAAGACCGTGGCGGTGCTCTGTGGCAGCACTTCACAAAGTATTTCACATGCAACCCCTTCGTCTTTCATGTTCTTTTTTGTTGCTTGTATATTATGTCTGTTTGTACACTCATTTTTCTGAACACAGTATTACTGCAGTCTTCTGACCTACTTAATTTGTCCCTCTATTGAGTCTATAAACTTCACATTCTTTCATCATTATTGCGCTGTTAACATAACCAACAACACTTGTTTTCAGTTGTTTTTGTTATCTCTTCTTTAGTGCCGTCCACCTGTTCTGTATCAATGTGATTCTTAATCTGAAATGGACTCTTCTTTCCCACAAGTCCCTCCAGTCCTGCGTCCCTCTATTCCTGTCAACAAGAGACCCAACCTAGTGGGGAAACCTAGTGACCATGGTGAGGGCAACAGTGTTGGCTGCACTGACCACTGCTGCACCTTGTCCTGTATACTGTAACTATACACACAACAGCAAGCTGAGGGGAAACACTTGACTTGAGCTACTTCTTTAGCCAGTGGTTCTCAAACTGTTCCTTCATCCCCTCCTTTTGGTGCAGAAAATAGTTTATGCCTCCCACCCCTCCTTGAAACAAATTACATTTTGATCAATCATCTACCATGTTGGAGTTAACAAAACAAGCCAAAGTATAGTTACAGGAATAATTCAACACCTTGGGAAAAATGTTAATTTGATTTCCTTCTGAGAGTGACACCATGTCCGCTCTGTAAATATGAAGCCACAGTCAGCCAGTTATACGCTTAACTTAATTTAGCACCAAGACTGGAAGCAAGAGGAAGCAGCTAGCTTGGCTCTGTCCAAAGGTAACAAAAGTAGAGACTCCTGGAAGTCACCGCACCCAGCCAATAAATAGTCCTTCACGACCCCAGTAGATTGTTTTTACACTACTTTTTGCATGGATTAAAAACAATATATAACGTGTTAGTTTAACGGTGTTGGCAGCCAGATTTTGTTACCTTTGGACAAAGCTTGGCTGGCTGTTTCCCGCCATGTCCAGTTTTTATGCTAAACGAAGCTAACAGGCGTGAACTGACTGACTGTATACTTATTGAGCAGGCATGACAGTGGCTCTGATCTCATTTTACTCTCAGCAACAAAACAGATAAGCATATTGCTGAACTATTCCTTTAAAAATGACCCAATCTGCCAAAGTCTAAAGACACAAAAGACACCAGCCTTGCTTGCTATATTATACATTTTGTTTTGTATTTTCTTGCCTTGCTTTGACATTATTGCTCAAGGAGTGCACTTATTTTCCTTTCCAAAAATCTGTCCATGTTGAATTTTTGTAATGTTTTTTTTGTTTTCTATACTCAATCTTTATACTAGTGCTAGTGATGTTGTTGTGAAAGCACTCTTGCTTGTTTATTAGTCCCGCATGAAT
>NW_022286583.1:0-2790 GCF_004355925.1 Anarrhichthys ocellatus | reverse complement strand
CGTTAACACAACAGAGGGCGGAGCGGCGGTGTGTAGTCCGTTAACACCGCGGAGCGGCGGTGTGTAGTCCGTAAACACAAAGGAGGGCACGGGGGATTCCCGGACCGACAGACACCGGAGGCAGGCGCTCGAGGCAGAAGATGCAACGGGGTTGAAGCGGGTGAAAGACGGTACGACCTGACAACCCCAGACTGCAGGACCAGAGTTTATATAGTGCCAGGGGAAGCGTTAGTGGGACCTGAGTCTGGTGTGTCAGCCTGCAGGAGGTAATCGGCTGGAGTGGCTGCAGCTGCGTAGCCATGGGAGGTGTCTGGTCTGACAGGGATCCTGACAACATCACATTGGCCCTGTTCTCATTTCCTGCCCAATTAAACAGGACACCACTCTTTTGAACTGACTGTCCTTCACTACACATAACCCTGTTTTCTGTCTATCTTGAGACTGGCATTTAAATTACTTCCTCACCATATTGTGGGACTTTCTGTATGAGCATATGTTTGCCATTTGCTGTCAGTTATACCGTGTGGTAGTCAGACGCCCGCCTTGAATGTATTCTCAGTGCTAATCAGTGAGACTTGCTGGCAGATGTTGTTTTAGTTTGTCTTGATAGCCTCAACTCTTTTCTCTTGGGAGTAGATGACAGAGATCACTGATTTATGCCGGGAGGTCAGCTCCAAGGGAGGAAACAAATCCAAGAGAAATGTTTTGGCCTCAACAATTGGATAATTATAGAATCTTATTGACAGAGTCACCATTAATGAATCTCTTAGATAAGGAAATGAGAAATGGTCAAGGGAGTGGATGCTCTAGAAATTAATCCATGAAAACTGGTAAAAGCAAGGAAATCGCATGTGCCAAACCTCCCCCTGAGTTTAACCATCACTTCTGAGAGTGCTTTCACACCTAACCTTTTTGGCTAGCACCCTAAGATATTGCAACAAAGATTTAGGTTTAACAACATTAAATAATTTCAGAACCCTAAAGTTAAGATATCTGAGATTGACAGTTTGTAGTTAATGTGTTGTCATCACAAAGCCTTAGCTCTTCCGTGTGATTACTTATCCAGTTGAAGCCAATTCAATCATTGTGCTCATTAAAGCACTTTGGAGCTCAGTTTAACTGATCTGCAAGTCTTCATCTGAGAGCTTGGCTATATTTGAATGTTTTCTGCACGGTGCAGGAATTTAACGGAACATTTGGTGTTCAAACAGCATCAGATCCAAAATGATTTTTTGCAGAAGGCAGTCAAAATCACACAAAAATTGTTTAGGATTCACTAAGGATTTCTACATTCCAATGTTCTCCTTGTGGGGATTTTTGGGCAAATGGTTAAAGCACTGGTTTATAGTTTCAAGGGTTTTCAACACTGACATGGTTTTCATTAGTCAAAGACCGTGGCGGTGCTCTGTGGCAGCACTTCACAAAGTATTTCACATGCAACCCCTTCGTCTTTCATGTTCTTTTTTGTTGCTTGTATATTATGTCTGTTTGTACACTCATTTTTCTGAACACAGTATTACTGCAGTCTTCTGACCTACTTAATTTGTCCCTCTATTGAGTCTATAAACTTCACATTCTTTCATCATTATTGCGCTGTTAACATAACCAACAACACTTGTTTTCAGTTGTTTTTGTTATCTCTTCTTTAGTGCCGTCCACCTGTTCTGTATCAATGTGATTCTTAATCTGAAATGGACTCTTCTTTCCCACAAGTCCCTCCAGTCCTGCGTCCCTCTATTCCTGTCAACAAGAGACCCAACCTAGTGGGGAAACCTAGTGACCATGGTGAGGGCAACAGTGTTGGCTGCACTGACCACTGCTGCACCTTGTCCTGTATACTGTAACTATACACACAACAGCAAGCTGAGGGGAAACACTTGACTTGAGCTACTTCTTTAGCCAGTGGTTCTCAAACTGTTCCTTCATCCCCTCCTTTTGGTGCAGAAAATAGTTTATGCCTCCCACCCCTCCTTGAAACAAATTACATTTTGATCAATCATCTACCATGTTGGAGTTAACAAAACAAGCCAAAGTATAGTTACAGGAATAATTCAACACCTTGGGAAAAATGTTAATTTGATTTCCTTCTGAGAGTGACACCATGTCCGCTCTGTAAATATGAAGCCACAGTCAGCCAGTTATACGCTTAACTTAATTTAGCACCAAGACTGGAAGCAAGAGGAAGCAGCTAGCTTGGCTCTGTCCAAAGGTAACAAAAGTAGAGACTCCTGGAAGTCACCGCACCCAGCCAATAAATAGTCCTTCACGACCCCAGTAGATTGTTTTTACACTACTTTTTGCATGGATTAAAAACAATATATAACGTGTTAGTTTAACGGTGTTGGCAGCCAGATTTTGTTACCTTTGGACAAAGCTTGGCTGGCTGTTTCCCGCCATGTCCAGTTTTTATGCTAAACGAAGCTAACAGGCGTGAACTGACTGACTGTATACTTATTGAGCAGGCATGACAGTGGCTCTGATCTCATTTTACTCTCAGCAACAAAACAGATAAGCATATTGCTGAACTATTCCTTTAAAAATGACCCAATCTGCCAAAGTCTAAAGACACAAAAGACACCAGCCTTGCTTGCTATATTATACATTTTGTTTTGTATTTTCTTGCCTTGCTTTGACATTATTGCTCAAGGAGTGCACTTATTTTCCTTTCCAAAAATCTGTCCATGTTGAATTTTTGTAATGTTTTTTTTGTTTTCTATACTCAATCTTTATACTAGTGCTAGTAATGTTGTTGTGAAAGCACTCTTGCTTGTTTATTAGTCCCGCATGAAT
>NW_022286582.1:0-2791 GCF_004355925.1 Anarrhichthys ocellatus | reverse complement strand
TGTCTCTGTCTCTTTCTCTCTGTCTCTCTCTGTCTCTTTGTCTCTGTCTGTCTTTCTCTCTCTCTCTCTCTCTCTCTGTCTCTTTCTCTCTCTGTCGATCTCTGTGTCTCTGTCTTTCTCTCTCTATATCTGGCGACCAGATCTTGGGGGCACTGCTCCGGTGAGAGATGAAGGCACTTTCTGCTCTCTGTGGGGTGGTGTTGTGGCACCATTCATCTCATCTATGTATACCCCCCCCCCGAGGCCAAAAATGAATATGCTTAATATTCACAAAGGCCCGTGCACAATGGCAGAGCTTAAATGTGCATTGTCCCCTCATTAGCACACTGTTGAGAAAAGCAAATATGAAAATGCTTCCACACATACTCGATGAGCAAATCATATTTAGTTTATTAGATTTAAACGTTCTCTCACACGGTACATCTAGTGTGTTTCAGTTTAACTACAACCGTTAAGGCCACGCAGGACACACTGAAAGCCCTCTGCAATAAAATTCATCAGTTTTAATATTTGTTTATTCCTGCAAAACAACCTCCATATGAGTGGTTCCAATAACCGAGGCTCCACCGTGCTAGTTGTGGGGGGTTTCCAGTTCGAACACATATCCCATTTATACATGTTTGTGCAGTAAAGTGTAACGGCAAACATCTGTCTTGCTGCATGTTTGATTGGTCTCCTGACGGGATTGTTTCACAGTCGAGAATTCGATATTTAAGGGCAACGTGTTGTCTGTGCACGCGTAATAACTACCGCACGTCTGCCCGCCTCATCGCTGTCCCACTAGTGCATTTGAAGAGATGTACATTCATGCTAATGTATGTTGTCTGGATCAAGTTCGCTACTGTTTTAAACGCAACAGTAGGACACAATGTTACAACACGTTCCTCTGCGTGTCTTCTGTCTTCTATACACGGATACACATGGGCGGTATTAGAACACACACATCGCATGAACTCATCTTCCGATTTATCACATTCACTGGTTTAGTGCCAGTGCGATCATCTGATCCAAGATCACAGATTGTTTCCTATTAGCTACTTAAGATTACACATAGAAGACCCACAATTTACCTCTATGACTACCTATTAAAGGGGTGATTCATTACATCTTACCTGTTGAATTTTTGATACGTCTTAAATTCCTCTGGTGTGCAGTTTAAACAATTCGATTAGGAAACACATTTCACCCTAACACGCACTAAAATAAATGCCTACCGGGCCACCAAATGGCAACTGTCCTTGTCACCGGCCATCTGGCCTCGCCACATGGCTGCAGCCAGATTACAAGCCCTCAGTAGTTTTTATGCGATTACAAAAGTGGATGAGTGGCCGTGCAACGATCAACCTCTCAAAATCAGATTCTGACAAGCTTGCTTGCAAACGCCTGTTTTTTTTTAGTTGTTTTTTTTAGGTTTTTGTTCTACTGTTCGGCTGTTAAGTTTGTTGCATATAATCACAGCTGACAGCGTATGAAGCACAATCACCCTTTTGGGCTTTAAAGAAACAATTTCAAGAACACCAATTGCATTCGTTTTGATTCATTTTGGCCGACACAGATTGGCAGCCAATCAGTCCACACATCCCTAGTTGGCACGGAGCGCCCAGATGCTAAATTGAAATCATGATTTCAAAAAACTTTACGGCTGCTTTACTGGGAGCAGAAGTGCTTTTGAGCGACTCGCTGATCCTCCGTCTAACCCCTTTTTTTATCACTGCAAGTTGGATAAAAGTGTTCGCCAAATGCCTAGACTGTGTGCTTATCGCCGTGATGCTCAGTCAACTTGTGTGGATGAAAAGGCTGAGTGGAGCAGCATCAGTCTCAATGTGAGCAGTGTTTGGTGTTTTACCATATATTCCCCCTCCCTTGGGGGGGGTCTAGCAGTTAGATATTAAACACAATAATGTGCAAAGAAACCCCGGGCAGCCACTCCGTCACTTTAACACAGCGGTCAATGCTAACCGCTGCATCGGTCTTGTGTATGCGGTATGCTTGGGCCTGCTGTGTTAACTGGAGACGGAGAGCCATTGTGAAACAATATGGTTTGTTCACAGAAAGGAACGATTTAATGAATAAAGAGTGTAGATTTTCCCAGGGGCATTAGCACATTGGAGGGTTGGCAACTGCTTCAGTACACTGTGGAAACAAAGTGCCCCAATACGGCTCTAAAGCAATGTTCGATGTTTCCGTCACGAGTTCAAGTTTACAAAACAGAAAAACGTTAGTCATTATGGTTGGCAGCTCAGCATATCTACATTGTCTGAGAATATCACCAGCATATCATCAGTATGGCACAACATTGTTAGAATTATAATTTCTACTCGTCTCTCTCCTCCAGCCCTCGAGGGAGTCCATATGTTGCAGCGTTGGACAGTCCATTCCTCCCTCTCTCTGCTCTCTTGCCAAGTGGTTTGGAACCGTCCAGCCTCTCCGTTTCTAACTCATCTCGTGCTCGTCTTCTCTCCTCTCATCTCCTTATTTCGCGCTTCTCTTATGTCGGTCTGCCAAACACGTTCCAAGCGCAGGCTAATTTCCGCTTACGTTTTAGGCTTCTGAGATGTTTTACATCCACATTACAATGCACTAACAAGCCATTAACACATCCTGTGCATGGTGTGGAGATATTAGAATTAGTAAGGAATGAAAATCCTGCACCGTTGCAGAGAAATGTAGCACTGACGGGAGCAAAGAAAACCATTTGACTCTGCATGTTTTGAGAAGGATGCCAGTTTATTTTAGGTAGCTTTTGGTGTTTTCAGCTCTTTCTTTGACACTGTGGTGTCATACTTCATAT
>NW_022286581.1:0-2792 GCF_004355925.1 Anarrhichthys ocellatus | reverse complement strand
TTATAATATATCGTACACAGTGAACTTTATAATATATCGTACACAGTAAACAGTGAACTTTATAATATATTGTACACAGTAAACTGAACTTTATAATATATTGTACACAGTGAACTTTATAATATATAGTACACAGTGAACTTTACAATATATAGTACACAGTACACTGAACTTTATATTATAAAGTTTACTGTGTACTATATATTATATAGTACACAGTACACAGGGAACTTTACAATATATAACTTTATACTACGTCATATAGGTGATGTAGTATAAAGAGTCAGGAGGGTGGAGGTCAACATACACAGCACTTTGACCCAGGAGAACGCTGTTCATGTCGTGTTTTAACATAAACTAAAGGTATTATATTATAAACTATGACCTTTTTTTGTAAACTAAACGAAGTAGTTTTGTTTTCTGACATAAATAAAACGTTAAACGGTTACAGCGCCACCTTCAGGACTAACGGTACATCTTCACCACACTGTTCAGGCTCCACCCACACTGTTCAGGCTCCACACACATTAATACGTTTTCGTTTAAAACAAAAACGATCTCCACATTATGGAGAACATGTATACTTTTGTTCTTTTACAGTTTATGTGTGGACTAATAAGCATTAATAAGAAAAGGAAAGTCTTCCGTTTTGTGTCCGTCGTCCTCAAAGCCTCAAACCGTGACTTCATCCGTTTACGTCCGTCTACACAAGGAGGTAACCTCTGAGTATATGAACTTATCTGTTTACATCCACACTAGGAGGTAACCTCTGACTATATAAACGTATCTGTTTACGTCCGTCCACACTAGGAGGTAACCCTGGAGTGTTTTCTCGTCTGTCCAGGTGACTGCTGGCTGTTGGCGGCCATCGCCTCGCTGACGCTGAACGAGTATGTGATGGCCAGAGTCGTCCCCACCGACCAGGGCTTCGGTGACGACTACGCTGGCATCTTTCACTTCCAGGTAACAAAGCATGCCATTGGTACCATCAAAGGTAACTTCCACTCACGATGGACTAGAAGCTTCAGTTGCTATGGTTACATGCAGTTTGATAAACAGAAGTTAAAACTGTTAAAATATGTAAATTAGTTTGCAGCATTTCGTATGTGGAACCATGATAAAAGTAAAATAATACGGGGACCCAACATTGAACCCTGTGGAACTCCACAACTATCGTAATTCAGATTCTAGCGACAACTATCAGGTTCTTCAGAACCGTCCAGCATTTGTGATTCACAACTAGCTCACATCTCAATATCGATGCCAAAGAATAACTGTCGACTAAGAGTCCCTATTAGACGAGTTGTGGTTTACACAGTTGGAAACTTTCAGAGGTTTGATTGTTCTAAGTAGAACCTTTGGCAGAGTGGATCTCTAAACAAAGACCTTGCACATCTGTAATGAATCTGGAACTAAATGAGCTGGAAGGTTAAAGTGACTGAGAGCAGTTTTACTCGACAGGAAACCAAACTGAAGGTTCTTAGAGGTCATAGTTCGGAGTCTTAAAAATTTGGACAAAGAAAACGGAAACCGAATCATTTTAAAAGCTCTCGTCTTGTCCCGCCTCAGTTCTGGCAGTACGGTGAGTGGGTGGACGTTGTGATCGACGACCGTCTGCCGGTCAAAGACGGAGAGCTGATGTTTGTCCACTCGGCAGAGGGGAGAGAGTTCTGGAGCGCTCTGCTGGAGAAGGCCTACGCCAAGTAAGACCAACCTTAGGGATTCAACCCGACAACCTTCTGTTCACAAACCACTGCTGGTGGACTCATTTAAGACCTGCTTGTGTTTTGTCACAGAGTCAATGGCTGCTATGAAGCCTTGTCCGGTGGTTCCACCACCGAGGGCTTTGAGGATTTCACCGGAGGCATCGCCGAGAACTTCGACCTCCAACGCCCCCCCAAGAACCTGTTCCAGATCATCAAGAAGGCCTTGGAGGCCGGAGCGCTGTTGGGCTGCTCCATCGACGTGAGTCATCTCCACGATGTTCAGTGACATAGACCAGAGATCGATCCGGGACCACGTAGACCAGAGATAGGTCCGGGACCAGAGATAGGTCCGGGACCACGTAGACCAGAGATAGGTCTCAACCATCACCTGTCGTTGCAGATCACCAGCGCCGCGGACTCGGAGGCCGTCACACGTCAGAAGCTGGTGAAAGGCCACGCCTACTCGCTGACCGGCGCCGTGGAGGTGACGTCACTACCTGCAGATTGAATAGGAGGAGGAGAAGAAGAAGAAGAGATGAAACAAGAGCAGAATAAAAACATTGTGTTTTGTGTCTCCAGGTGAACTACCGCGGCCGACAGGAGAAGCTGGTGCGGGTCAGGAACCCCTGGGGTCAGGTGGAGTGGACCGGAGCCTGGAGCGACGGGTAACCTAAAATAATAACCCCAGGTTCTATGAGCACCTCTACTCACAGAACCTCATCAATGAAGGTCTTGAGACAAGAACAGAGAGGACACCCGGTCTCACTGGAGACCAGCAGACGATCTGCTGGGTTTAGTGTCTTCTTGTTGTTATTATTATTATCATCATTACTTTTATGTTCTTACAGATCGTCTGAGTGGAACTACGTGCAGGGAGACTGTCCCCATGCCAATGCAGAGGACGGAGAGTTCTGGTGGGTACTTAGCATAGAAACGTGGTGCCGTTGTTATCTTGTTGTTTTTTTAGCTGCAGAGTGAGAGCTCCTCTTTCCTCTCCTATCTCTGCTCCTCCCTTTCCTCTCCTGTCTCTGCTCCTCTTTCTTCTCCTGTCTCTGCTCCTCTCTTCTCCTGTCTCTGCTCCTCTCT
>NW_022286580.1:0-2792 GCF_004355925.1 Anarrhichthys ocellatus | reverse complement strand
TTATAATATATCGTACACAGTGAACTTTATAATATATCGTACACAGTAAACAGTGAACTTTATAATATATTGTACACAGTAAACTGAACTTTATAATATATTGTACACAGTGAACTTTATAATATATAGTACACAGTGAACTTTACAATATATAGTACACAGTACACTGAACTTTATATTATAAAGTTTACTGTGTACTATATATTATATAGTACACAGTACACAGGGAACTTTACAATATATAACTTTATACTACGTCATATAGGTGATGTAGTATAAAGAGTCAGGAGGGTGGAGGTCAACATACACAGCACTTTGACCCAGGAGAACGCTGTTCATGTCGTGTTTTAACATAAACTAAAGGTATTATATTATAAACTATGACCTTTTTTTGTAAACTAAACGAAGTAGTTTTGTTTTCTGACATAAATAAAACGTTAAACGGTTACAGCGCCACCTTCAGGACTAACGGTACATCTTCACCACACTGTTCAGGCTCCACCCACACTGTTCAGGCTCCACACACATTAATACGTTTTCGTTTAAAACAAAAACGATCTCCACATTATGGAGAACATGTATACTTTTGTTCTTTTACAGTTTATGTGTGGACTAATAAGCATTAATAAGAAAAGGAAAGTCTTCCGTTTTGTGTCCGTCGTCCTCAAAGCCTCAAACCGTGACTTCATCCGTTTACGTCCGTCTACACAAGGAGGTAACCTCTGAGTATATGAACTTATCTGTTTACATCCACACTAGGAGGTAACCTCTGACTATATAAACGTATCTGTTTACGTCCGTCCACACTAGGAGGTAACCCTGGAGTGTTTTCTCGTCTGTCCAGGTGACTGCTGGCTGTTGGCGGCCATCGCCTCGCTGACGCTGAACGAGTATGTGATGGCCAGAGTCGTCCCCACCGACCAGGGCTT
This sequence comes from Anarrhichthys ocellatus, assembly GCF_004355925.1. Classification (NCBI taxonomy): domain Eukaryota; kingdom Metazoa; phylum Chordata; class Actinopteri; order Perciformes; family Anarhichadidae; genus Anarrhichthys; species Anarrhichthys ocellatus. Next base: position 1,863 of record NW_022286580.1, on the reverse strand, counting down.
CGGTGACGACTACGCTGGCATCTTTCACTTCCAGGTAACAAAGCATGCCATTGGTACCATCAAAGGTAACTTCCACTCACGATGGACTAGAAGCTTCAGTTGCTATGGTTACATGCAGTTTGATAAACAGAAGTTAAAACTGTTAAAATATGTAAATTAGTTTGCAGCATTTCGTATGTGGAACCATGATAAAAGTAAAATAATACGGGGACCCAACATTGAACCCTGTGGAACTCCACAACTATCGTAATTCAGATTCTAGCGACAACTATCAGGTTCTTCAGAACCGTCCAGCATTTGTGATTCACAACTAGCTCACATCTCAATATCGATGCCAAAGAATAACTGTCGACTAAGAGTCCCTATTAGACGAGTTGTGGTTTACACAGTTGGAAACTTTCAGAGGTTTGATTGTTCTAAGTAGAACCTTTGGCAGAGTGGATCTCTAAACAAAGACCTTGCACATCTGTAATGAATCTGGAACTAAATGAGCTGGAAGGTTAAAGTGACTGAGAGCAGTTTTACTCGACAGGAAACCAAACTGAAGGTTCTTAGAGGTCATAGTTCGGAGTCTTAAAAATTTGGACAAAGAAAACGGAAACCGAATCATTTTAAAAGCTCTCGTCTTGTCCCGCCTCAGTTCTGGCAGTACGGTGAGTGGGTGGACGTTGTGATCGACGACCGTCTGCCGGTCAAAGACGGAGAGCTGATGTTTGTCCACTCGGCAGAGGGGAGAGAGTTCTGGAGCGCTCTGCTGGAGAAGGCCTACGCCAAGTAAGACCAACCTTAGGGATTCAACCCGACAACCTTCTGTTCACAAACCACTGCTGGTGGACTCATTTAAGACCTGCTTGTGTTTTGTCACAGAGTCAATGGCTGCTATGAAGCCTTGTCCGGTGGTTCCACCACCGAGGGCTTTGAGGATTTCACCGGAGGCATCGCCGAGAACTTCGACCTCCAACGCCCCCCCAAGAACCTGTTCCAGATCATCAAGAAGGCCTTGGAGGCCGGAGCGCTGTTGGGCTGCTCCATCGACGTGAGTCATCTCCACGATGTTCAGTGACATAGACCAGAGATCGATCCGGGACCACGTAGACCAGAGATAGGTCCGGGACCAGAGATAGGTCCGGGACCACGTAGACCAGAGATAGGTCTCAACCATCACCTGTCGTTGCAGATCACCAGCGCCGCGGACTCGGAGGCCGTCACACGTCAGAAGCTGGTGAAAGGCCACGCCTACTCGCTGACCGGCGCCGTGGAGGTGACGTCACTACCTGCAGATTGAATAGGAGGAGGAGAAGAAGAAGAAGAGATGAAACAAGAGCAGAATAAAAACATTGTGTTTTGTGTCTCCAGGTGAACTACCGCGGCCGACAGGAGAAGCTGGTGCGGGTCAGGAACCCCTGGGGTCAGGTGGAGTGGACCGGAGCCTGGAGCGACGGGTAACCTAAAATAATAACCCCAGGTTCTATGAGCACCTCTACTCACAGAACCTCATCAATGAAGGTCTTGAGACAAGAACAGAGAGGACACCCGGTCTCACTGGAGACCAGCAGACGATCTGCTGGGTTTAGTGTCTTCTTGTTGTTATTATTATTATCATCATTACTTTTATGTTCTTACAGATCGTCTGAGTGGAACTACGTGCAGGGAGACTGTCCCCATGCCAATGCAGAGGACGGAGAGTTCTGGTGGGTACTTAGCATAGAAACGTGGTGCCGTTGTTATCTTGTTGTTTTTTTAGCTGCAGAGTGAGAGCTCCTCTTTCCTCTCCTATCTCTGCTCCTCCCTTTCCTCTCCTGTCTCTGCTCCTCTTTCTTCTCCTGTCTCTGCTCCTCTCTTCTCCTGTCTCTGCTCCTCTCT
>NW_022286579.1:0-2793 GCF_004355925.1 Anarrhichthys ocellatus | reverse complement strand
AGAGAGAGAGAGAGAGAGAGAGACACAGAGAGAGAGAGAGAGAGAGAGAGAGAGAGAGAGAGACACAGAGAGAGAGAGAGAGAGAGACACAGAGAGAGAGAGAGAGAGAGAGACACAGAGAGAGAGCTGTAATGATTATTCCTGACTCAGAACGTTCAGCGGCCTCTGAAAATGTCTGAGGACGTGAGACAGGCCGTCTCACGTCTGTCTGATTAGTTATAAAGAGCTTTTTAATGTATTGAATGAAAATACAAACATGACTAATACTTAATGTGAGCTGATATTTTCTGCTACAAACTATCCGTTCAACTTCAAGATTTAAATATAATATTCATAACCATGTTTTCATTGGTGTATAATCAACTGAAACTGAGTCTCTTGTGTTTTTGTTACCTTGGAATGAGTCTTAATCTTAGTCCCGTCTGCCAAACACTGCAAACTGTTCTCATCCAGCGTTCTCTAAAGCTAACGTCGCATTTTTTACGATCTTTTCCTAAACCTGAGTGAGTCTGTTAAAGGAGTGAGTTGTCGGTTGTAATCTGCAACTTCACCACTAGATGGCACTAAATCTAGGACACTGTCCCTTTAAGAAAATACACTCAACCGAACACCATCCTGACCTGAATTTATTCTTCTCATAGTTTTATGTGTAACATCACAGAGTTGAACTTGAACTGTTTGCATTACACTTTGTAGTCTAACTGATCTTTTTAGTTTCCATTTTTAATCTATTTTTATTTCATAGCCTACTTCTAGCTGACGATCACATGTCTCGTGTTATTTCTGTCCTTCTGCGACACCTGAATAAAGGTTCATCTCATCTCATCTGGACTGTTTCGGGCAGTAAGTCGGTCAGCACCACGTGTGTTTAGGTGCTTAAAATAATCGCTAGTTTAAACTAAAGTAAGAGTTGAGGCGTAAAATAAAAGCAAAATGCATCAATAAGTGAATAAACGATGATGTCATGTTGGCGCTTTGATTGAAGCTTCTTGAGAACTAGCTCCGCCAGCTGTTTATAGATATTATACTCATATCCACACAACAGATTTCTGTTAGAATTTGTGTGCCATTAGTCTTTAATGAAGCGGTGACTGTCAGACTACAGGCCGTGCTGCAATGTTTTTATCCTAAATCCTTTAGAGCAGGAGTCTGGTGAGCAGCTCTGTCTCCACATTTTCATTTTACAACCTGTATTATGATGAATGTGTTTTAACGTAACTCTTTATACATATTATATATTTCCTGTTGTGCTTTATTTCCTCTCCCTGAATCTTATATAACTTCAGAGCCTCAATGCACACAAAGAGCTGCTTCCACATGACGACGTCCATGGACTCGCTTCACTTGGTCTCTTTGTGTCCGAGTCCTCTTCTCCTCCGTGGACGGAGGGTTCGGGGCCCCCGGGGCCGCACTCTGCTCTCTGCCGGGTCTCCGGATGTTTCCGGGTCCTTTTGTTTTCCTCCACACACACAGACTCAAGTCCTTCTATTCTATAAAGACCCAGCAGCACATCAACCCTCTGAAGTCATGCAGGGATCTTCATTCATCTTTATCAATAACACAAAGGAACACAAAAGCAAAGGACGGCTGCAGCTGCTGTTGAGTTCAGTTTTATTATTGGAGAATATAATAATAATGAGATAATTGAAGGTTCTTCTCTTCATTTATATTGATGTTCGCTGCACATATGAAGCGTTGTCGTATACTGTGAGTCGTGTTTCTTTAGGTGCTAATACAGAAAACAGAGAATTAGCTCGTAGCTAATTCTAAATAAAGTAAACTATTTCTAACGTTGAGTTTTAATTTACATCGTAGCACAAGTCCATCTTGAATGTATAAAACCACGATAAAATAAGAAAATGTTTATTATTGAAATCATTGTTCTGGACAAACTGGATCGCATTTCTTATAATAAAAGTATATTGTATTATTGTTTTGTGTTTAAAAATCCAAGTCATGCCTGAGCCTGCTTACAAGATATGAATAAAGGATGGTTAGCCTAGCTTAGCATAAAACCTGGACGCGGGGGGAAACAGCTAGCATAACGCTGCACAAAATATGTTTTTACACAATCAGTGCACTTCAAAATGAAAAAACATGCATCGTGGTCATTTGTATTTTTTGTGTGATTTGAGTGAACTGAGCCTTTTTAACTGAGGACGATTCAGAATGCAGTCACTCTGAAACATCCACAACTCAAACTGGCTTGCACAAAAGGACAACACACACACACACACACACACACACACACACACACAGAGCCTGAGTGCGTCGCTTTTCTAAAAGCAGAGAAGGTGACCTATTTAAAAGGTTAGTTTCTTCGCCCCGTGGGTGGATTAGGAAAACAAAGCACGGGCTCTATATTTATCCTTTCCTTATCTAATGCTGCAGCCTCATCATGATAAGAACTATGTGCATCTCCCCGCCCCTGGATTAGTGCTCTGCCCTCAGACCGCAGCCATGAATAATAACTCGCCAGCATCCAGAGCTCACTGTGTGAGACTGGCCACTGGCAACGCTGCGATTTCACGCACTGGATACAGCCATTAGGATGTTTCTACAATAAACTTTATATTGTTTGTCATGCGGACGGCGGGCGGATTTTTAAAGAAAACGGGAAACTGCAGCTCGTAAACCGAGGAAGGAGGAGACAAGGGAGCAAGTGTTTGTTCTTGTAGTTGAGCTCAGAGATGGAGGTTATTTATCACGTATGTTTTCATGTATATGTGCATATTATGTGTGTTTCTGAGTATTTTAAATCGCTTTGTATATATATTTTAAAGGACTTTACAC
>NW_022286578.1:0-2793 GCF_004355925.1 Anarrhichthys ocellatus | reverse complement strand
AGGCCAACAAAACTAAGACGAAGGCCAACAAAAACCAGGATGAAGGCCAACAAAACCAGGATGAAGGCCAACAAAACCAAGATGAAGGCCAACAAAACCAAGATGAAGGCCAACAAAACCAAGATGAAGGCCAACAAAACCAGGATGAAGGCCAACAAAACCAATATGAAGGCCAACAAAACCAATATGAAGGCCAACAAAACCAAGATGAAGGCCAACAAAACCAGGATGAAGGCCAACAAAACCAATATGAAGGCCAACAAAACCAGGATGAAGATCAACAAAACCAAGATGAAGATCAACAAAACCAGGATGGAGACGGCCACGTGATGGATCAATGAAGAAGAAGAGGAGGAGGAGGAGGAGGAGGAGGAGGAGGAGGAGGAGGAAGAGGAAGAGGAAGAGGAGGAGGAGGAGATGGAACGAGGATAACAGAAAATAAATGGAGAAGTAGAAGTGTGAGTTTGAGATAATCTAGTTCGGTCCCTGAGAGGCTGTGAAACTCTTCTATGGCGACGAATAGAAAAGCCGGATTATGTCTTCTAACGCAGTGATTCTGTAATGTGCTGTAATGTGTTGCAGCGATATGTTGGTGCAACATGTTGCTCTAATGTGTTGCATTGATATGTTGCTGCAACATGTTACTGTAATGTGTTGCAGTGATATGTTACTGCCACATGTTACTCTCATGTGTTGCAGTGATATGTTGCTGCAACATGTTGCTCTAATGTGTTGCAGTGATATGTTGGTGCAACATGTTACTCTCATGTGTTGCATTGATATGTTGCTGCAACATGTTACTGTAATGTGTTGCAGTGATATGTTGCTGCAACATGTTGCTCTAATGTGTTGCAGTGATATGTTGGTGCAACATGTTGCTACTGCAGCTGGGACTCAGTTTGCTGTAAATAACAGCTGTTTATCTAAACATCTACTTTGATGTATTCTTACTATTACAGTGTGTACTTTGTTGTACTAATACACCGACTCTTTTCTCCACATTGTGTTTTCTGCTCTTTGTTTCTTTGAAACCAGCAGACTCATCCAGCTTATTACCTAATAAATGTGAGGACAGCGGCCAAATCTACCGTTTGATTTAAAATATACATAAATATAAATATATATTTATATAATATGAAACGAGAATGTTTCCTCATATTTGTGCCAACGACGTCTCTGATTTTCAAAGTTTTGAAGTCTGAAAGTGAAACTGGGTCTCACATGGACAGAACTATAAAAGCACTGCCAACTCCCACAATGCACCACAACTCTTTCTTCTTCTTCTCTGGGTTCAAAGCAGGACAATAAAACAAACGGACATTTACTGTAAATGATTATTGTCTTTAAGGATTGAGGGTGTAGAGCTTTACTGCTCAGTCAGCGTATTAAAGAGGAACAGGAAGAAAGCAGATTCACTAAAGAACTAAATAAACCGTTCGTGGCAGCTGTGACTTCAGAGGATTAAAACAATCTGAAAACAGATCCTTTGTTCTACGAGGTGTCTTTGAACGCCTCACAGCTATAAATAACCTGCTGCAGATAACAGAGTTCTATATGAGTCCTGCAGGACCAGGACCAGGACCAACACCAGGACCCTGTGGCCCTCAGAGATCCTGATGGACTGAGACAGAACATTAGAACCAGTGATGAAGGTGAGAGAGGATGTTGAAGACCTTCTTCTTCTTCTGTACAAGATTTAAAGGAAGATGAGAGCTCAAGAACCTCAAGAAGAAGAGAAGAAGAGGAGGAGGAGGAGGAGGAGGAGGAGGAGGATGGAGCTAACTGGACTGTTCTGGATTATTTCTTTTTTAATAGGAACACGAGGGTTTAATGTAAGTATCTTGTGTAGAGGGATGAGCAGAAAACCTCGGGGGTGATGAAGTTAATTAAACACGGAGGACACACACTCTCTCTCACACACACACACACACACGCACACACACACACTTAACAGTGAACAAAACTACACGTGTTACTGGTTCAGACCTTCAGCAGTAAAAGGAAACAGGAATGTTACCAGCTGAGAGGAGGTTTCTCTTCAGACCAGAATCCAGAGACCAGATCAGTGAACAGGAAGTGGATCCACAACTCATAGACTGGTTTAGAGACCAGATCTATGGACTCTTTAACATCCAACAACAGGAAGTTCAGGTGAAACTCTCTGATCCTGTACTCTGACTCTGATGATGTAAGAGCTTCGTGAATAATTCAATCAGCTCAATTACCAACAAACAGCTCGTTAAGGATCAGCTGGCACAATCTCTCTAATCACATCACCGCTCGGCCTTCTGGGAGATGTGGTTTTCTGAGCGTGAAGAGGTTCAACAGTGATTGAACTGATCACACGAGTGTTTATGATTTAAACTCCAGCCCACACGGTAACGTCTGTGTCTCTGGAGGACTCTGGATCATTCATCAGGAGACATTTTACACACTACACTCGACCTTTAAACATGGAGACGCAAGAATCACGTCTCACACAGGACTCGAACCCCGGTCTCCTGGGGTAAGGTGTCACTTCTAAACAGAACCTAAACTCCACAATAATCTTCAGGTTATTAATATAAAGGTGGACGTCTTCAGGTACATTTAGAAACTGTGATCTGCAAGTGAGAAAAGAGCTGAAGAAGAAGAGGAGGAGGAGGAAGACGAGGGAGCTCTTGATGTGAGAAATACTGAAGCGAGATGTTTTTAATCATCAGATGAAGTGATGCGACGTGATAATCAGATTCTCTCACCATAAACACTAACAGCTTCCCTCAGGCTCTCAACCTGTATATTTGTGTATATATA
>NW_022286577.1:0-2796 GCF_004355925.1 Anarrhichthys ocellatus | reverse complement strand
CACACACACACACACACACACACACACACACACACACACACACACATCTTTGCACCGTAATAATACCATACAGTGTCCCTAAAGAGAGTGAATGGTGTAATAAGAGGAAGCACAGGGGAATTCAATGGGGAAAAACAAAAACAGTGGAGGAAAATTAAAAACCATTAGAGGTGATATGGGCCTACTCATCATTAGGGGCCAGTAAGGAAGTTTATTGAGCTGAAATTTCAACATAAAGGAAATGTGAGGGAATAAAGGAGACTACGGCACAAACAACTCTTCCGTCTATGTGTAAATAGAAGTAATGGTGCTAATTTATACTGGAGGGGAAGGCATCTCTTGATTCCTTAATCTGTAATTGCAATCTCCAGTGAACGGCTTAGATATCCTTCCGCGTCAAGGAGCGGCATAAATGCATCTGTCTGGGATCGGTTTCATCTCCCAAACACATTCGGGATGACAAAACGCCATGAGCTGTATTAATAACATTCCATGCAGAGCGGACGGAGCGGGTTTTAAATAAATGTGTTGCAATTTGGAGAGCGTTTTCCACGCCACGACAGGACTTATTGATTTCACACCTATTACACATGCTAAGCACGTGCGCGCACATGTAAACAAATGCACACTCACACACTTTGTATCTCACACACACACGCACAGACAGCTGCAGAGCGACTTATGATTTCTACACTTATTAATTCTGGTGACAAGGCTTGCAGAGGCAGGATTTACACACAAGATTACATTGGTTTAATAAAAAAAAAGAAAAAGACGAAGGCAGGTAAGGGGGGAAAATTACAAAGAGGGAGGAGGAGAGGCGGGACGAGGCGCAGGCAGGGAGCAGGCAGCCTGGTGGAGATACACATAGACTGTGATGGAGGAGAGCAGGGATTCATATGGGATTACTTAACAGCTTACACACACACACTGCCGTGCACGCACACACACAAATACGGGCAAACACACACACACAGATACTGGCATAAATAAAAACACTTTCTCTCAGAGGGACGAGAGGAAAATAGGAGCGCTTACAGGAGAAGTGTTTGAAAGGAAAGGGTCTAATTAGCAAAGCAAGACGCCAGAGCCTGGGGACACACTGGGCAGAGAAAGAGAGAGTGTGTGTGTGTGTGTGTGTGTGTGTGTGTCCTGGCTTGTGTCTGAAGCTCAGGTTATTTGTCCATCTCCGTGTCCCCCCCCCCAAACACACAAAAACAGGCACACACACACACCCTTCCCAAAGGGAAAAATAAGGTCTATAGGCAAGAACATAGAGTCCGAGCTGAGAAAGGAAGCAGGACAGTTAATGTGTGGCTGTGAGTGTGTGTGTTGAGTCTCCACATCTGGGTTGCACACGTCTTCCAGACCCTTTTTATTTGGTTCGCTGTAAGTGTGTGTGTGTGTTTGTGTGTTTTTTCATATTCCTAAATTTTATTTCCAGGGCCAATTGGGCCGTTTTATTGCAACGAGATGATAAAAAAAAAAAAAGTTACACCTCATTATTTGGGGCATTTTTGGTTTCACTTCACAGGCATTTTATAGACTTTCAGAGGTTTTGAAAGAATCCAAAAATGGCAGACAGGTAAGTAAGGCTGGAAGGCCACAGCAGTTGAAAAAGCCATGTATTTTCAAAAGAACTCACCCTCGGAGTCTTTCTCTCTGCTCTCCCTGCTCCTCTGCTGGATCTCCAGGTCGGCAAGTTCTCCCAGTATCTCCATTCCGTGGTGTGGTAGAGAACTTGGGGCCCGGACAGCAGGTGCTGGTGGGTACAAGGCATCTCTGGTAGCGCACAGAGCCGCGGCGATCAGGAGCTCCAGGCTCCACATGTAGGCCCCTTGGAGCTGGGCCGCTGTGCTCGCCGCGGGAGGTTGGACGAGGTCAGAGGACGAGGAGGGAGCAGGAGAGTTGCACTTTAGTTCCACTAAGTCCTCAACCGGACTCGTCCCACTCCCCTTCTCTTCCTCCTCATCCTCAACCACCTCTACATTCTCTTCATTTTTGTCCCCATCGTTCTCCACTTCCTCCTCCTCCTCTTCACACACAGAGACAGTACATTCTGTTGGTTCAGGCCCAATTGTCTCTCCCTCATCCTCCTCCATGTACTCTTTTACATGTTCCTCATCATCCTCCTGTTCTTTGGATATTTGGGGCTCCTCCAGGTTGACCTTCTTGCCCGGGCAACCCAGAGAGAGCTCTACTTTTAGGGCTTTGCCTGTGGCTGTGGACGGGCATGCTGGATCTGGAATCGGAGCTGGGGAAGGGCATGGCGGCAATGCAGAAATCTTGCTCTCGGGCTCCGAGCGCCCTTTCTCTTCCACCCACCTTTCCACCTTCTCTATCTTTGCAACTTCGATCTGGGATTCCACCACTTCACAGTCTCTCCCATCTTCTTCTTCCCCCGTCTCCTCTTCTTCTGTGGTGTGGCAAGGAAGTGGAAGTGTCTTGGAGTCTGGCTCTGCCGGCTCCGCCTCCACCGTGGCTTGTTCCGCCAATCGAGCTTCAGGAGGTGAGGGCCCGGCTTTGAAACCCATGGTGATCGAAGGGTAGGTGTAAACAGGTGGTAGGTCTGGTGAGAGAAGAGAGAAGGAAGGTCAAGTCGGGTTTCTGACATAAAACCGTTTTCACAATCTGACAAACTGCACTTAAAATGTATTTACAAGCACCTACAGAAAATAGAAAATCCCCATTGCTTTTAAGTCAGGCCCTTTCCCTTTTAAATTCATTGCCATTCTGTTCAGGCAGACAGGATGAAGCATGTGATTACAGTTGACATAATACACTGACAGCAGGGTG
>NW_022286576.1:0-2796 GCF_004355925.1 Anarrhichthys ocellatus | reverse complement strand
AATTCTGACTTTTTATCTCAGAATTCTGGAATTCTGACTTTCTATCTGAGAATTCTGACTTTCTATCATAATTTTGACTTTCTATCATAATTTTGACTTTCTATCTCAGAATTATGACTTTCTATCATAGTTATGACTTTCTATCTCAAAATTTCAACTACGGGGATATTTTTATTATCAAGTCTAACTTTAAATTTTTTTTTTTTTGCTGGTGGATTCGTGGGCCCTGCTCTAACCTGATGGAACATTGACTTAATGTCGGCCATAATTCCAATGGGCTCTTTGCGAAATCTTAAAATAACTTCTACAAAAGAGTTAGCTTGTTGTTGAGGTATACGCCATAAGAGGCTGCACAGTCAAAAAACACTCAAAGTTTTCTCTTCTTGGGGTGGTACACTCCATGGTGTGGTATGTACCAAACCTTTTCTGGTGGCTGTGTTAGTTCTTCCTGCGGGACCTCTTCTGCATAATTGTTCTCAAAGATATCATGCAGGAACGCAACATATTCCTGCTTGTACTTCTGGTCTTTGTTTATTTTCCTTTTTAGGCTCTGCAGGCATTGCTCTGCAATTTGCCGGTTATTAGACAAGCTAACATTGGCTTCCCTGAAAGGTAGCTTTAGACTCTGTAATGTCCATCTTGTTGGAGAGCCTCACCGGCTATTTACAAAAACCTTTTGTCTTCGACAGACATTTCAGTCATTAGATTGTTCACAATGTTCATTCTCCATGTTAAATGTGACATTTATCTGCTCATGAAGAGCGCAGACGCGCAGCTGCTTCATTCATGTCTTTAACAGGAGTTATTTCTGCTTCGTCAGAACTTGCCATTTTACTCAAAGATAAACTTTCCAAAACATTCAAGATATTGTTCTTTCTTCAATGAAGCCAAACAGTCTTCATGGTACAGAAACAAATCTTATTTTTCCAATTTTTTTTAATTTCCTGAGGCGTCTTCACCGCTCTCATTATTTGGCCATGTTGCAGTAAAGTTACAAAATAAAAGATCACAGTCCATTAACACAAAAATTTATTTCTGGTGACTTCAATTAATATTTTCAAACCAATAATCCTTAAAATGTTTGTGTTGAGAGCACATACCTGCTCTGAAGTGTTTCTTTATTCATTTCACCACGCGACAGGCCGGCATTTCCTTTGTCTTTTCTCCGCGTACTGCTCCAAAAAATTCTTCAATATCAATCCACAGCACGTCTTTGACAAAATGTGGGGGCAAAAACTCCTAAAGTTGGGTTTTTCCTTTCACCCCTATTTCGATGTTCTATTGTTTACCACGTAGAGAGTTCGGGTGCAGTATGTCTGACTCGGAGCCTTGTTTCTCAAATAGAAACAAGGCTCTCCCCCTCACCATGCATCATGCCCACCAACTTATAGGAGTGCCCTCCTCACGGTGCACACTTTGCTTTTAAACACAAATAAAGAAAAAAGATCAGTAATTTAGATACATAGACATGAACTTAAATACGGCTCCTACAGCATTAAAGTCGACATTTGCCAGTCGTAAGGAAGAAAATTTCCTTAACTTCCGAGGAATTCCCGCTGCCATACGGAGGATTTATCGCTGTGCAGCTTGAAGCTCCGGATCCCGAATTTAATGAAGAAATTCGAAGAAATACATCGACTGCTACAAAGTCATCTCGGAGTAAGAGGCTTGTGTCTGGGCAGAGATAGGTCATAGTGTGTTTGGATCAGTCACCGCGAGTGGGGTTGGTAACTTTATCAGTTAAAAGACCAGTGTTTGCCGAATCTGAGTTCGCCAGTCGGGTTTCTGTGTGATAAAGTAACAGTTTCTGTATTTTACTGTGGCGGTGAGAATCTGCCTTGTTTTGAGTGTTTCTCTTCTTTTTCTCTGCCTACTAACACACCCACACACACACACACACACACACACACACACACACAAATAGGTTTTGCTACTCATCTCAGACAAACATGGTGTGCAAACGCGGCCTCCATCGTGGCCGTGGTTTTAGATATTATTTGACTTGATCAGTATTATCAGAATTTGATAAACTCTGTTATACTTTAAAGAGCAGCTTTCTGTGATTACTTTGTCCATATCAGTGGTGGGCCGTCACGGCCTGCAAGGCCTTCTCTGCTGGGCTAAACAGAATCACAAAGTTATAGCTGTTTTATAATTTAATAATGTTTCATAAATATACTACATCTATGTATGGGGCGACTTTGCAGTTTAAGTGAATGGGAAAGATATTGTTGATTGTCATAGTCTTCAACCAATCAGATCTTTAATTTGACATGTTGGACGTATTATTTGACGTGTCAGAGCTTCTGGGTGGCCTAGCCGAGTACGTCAGCATTAACGTGCGCTGTGATTGGTCAGTGGGCTAGCCTGACTGTTGTGAGTAGTAAGAGTTCAAGTTGAAAGATATGTTAGAAGTTATGACATTTTTAGTGTTTTGCTTGTTGGAGATTCTTTTTTTATACCTAGCTTTGTTTTTTTAACACTCAATGGCTGAAGGAGGAGAAACGGATTTGGTGCAGAGTTACTGGAAACGCCTTTCTGGAGAAGGACATTTCCAGAAAAGCTGGACATCGTAAGAAAGGGTCGACCAACCCCACAGCTAGCAGCCCTGACCCAGCCAGGAGAAGGATTTGTACGAATGGTATTTCTGGCTAACAGCGTTTGAGAAGCGTTGCACATGTTATGGCTGGGAATGCGTTTTATTTGCGACTGAGCGTCTTGGTGTTTGGAGCTACGCTACGCTAACCTTAGGTGGCTAACCAAAGCAGTAACACGACACCATAGCACGACAGGACA
>NW_022286575.1:2198-2796 GCF_004355925.1 Anarrhichthys ocellatus | reverse complement strand
GGGGGGGAGACAGAGAGAGACAGACAGACAGAGAGACAGAGAGACAGACAGAGAGACAGACAGACAGAGAGACAGACAGACAGACAGACAGAGAGAGACAGACAGACAGAGACAAAGAGACAGACAGAGAGAGAGACAGACAGACAGACAGAGAGACAGAGAGTGACAGACAGACAGACAAAGAAACAGACAGACAGACAGAGAGAGAGAGAGACAGACAGACAGACAGACAGACAGTTTTAGAGTGATACCGTCTCCATTCAGTATATGTCTCAGTACTTTGTCTATAAGGAGATCAGATATCAGATATGAAGGAAAACATTTTATTAAAATGCAGCTTAGTGAACAGTTTGTATAACGAGTTATTACATATAAACACAGTGTGTGAAGTGATAAGAGCATTAAAGAGGAAGAGACTTTAATGTTCTTCTCTTCTGATTCTTTCACTTTTTTCTCATAATCATAACAGAGTCACTTTATGAACATTGGAGTTCTATATTTTGTTGTTTTATTATATTTTTAGGATGCATTTTTAACACATTAAATGTACCTTTTATGACATTTTCAGTTATTTATTTATTTATGTACATGTATATAT
>NW_022286575.1:0-2098 GCF_004355925.1 Anarrhichthys ocellatus | reverse complement strand
TATATATTGTGTGTCATCACATGCACTAATAAAGTTTTAAAGTTGTTAAACTTTTCAGGTAAAATGTTTTTTTAATTTTTTTAACCGACCTGGAATCAGCGATGACGTCAGAACCCTGACTCCGCCCTTCAGCGCGGGCAGCTGCTGCAGAAACCGGGACACCTGTTGTTCTACCTGGACCGCGTCATCACCACCAGGTGGGTCCCCCGCAGAGTGGGCGGAGCCTGTGCAGCCCGGACATGTGAGCCGGTGGTCCACGTGGTAGTGGAAGGTGTACACTTCCGTAAACAGCTGCTGCTGGTAGAGGAGCAGCACGTCACGGCCTCGCGGGGTCGTGTAGACCCGGACCGAGCTCAGGTCCAGCTGGTCCACGGTCTGTTTGAACCGGTACAGACGCTCCGCGGTGGAGCCCGAGTCCAGCACGTGCACGCTGCTGCTGCACGCGCTCAGACACGCGTCCCCGGTACCGCACAGCAGGAAGACGTGAGGCGGAGATGCGGGTTCATCCTCCGGTAGAGACGCGGCGGTGCAGCGCGGACCGCAGCCGTGGATCATATCCACGAGGACGGCCTCAGTCATCACGGAGAGACTGAGGTATCGAACACACGGTACACGGTCACGAGCCGCTTTATACACATGATGGACAGATGAAACACCCAGAAACCACAGCGACACAGTTTATTTCCTGGAGCCATGGCCCCGCCCACACTGGAAACTCCACACACACACAGGAACACGTACACACATGAACAGACACACAGGATCAGACACACAGGAACAGACACACAGGAACAGACACACACATACACACAGGAACACACACACACATACACATGCACACACACACACACACACACAGGAACACACACATACACACATACACACACACACACATACACACACACACACACACACACAGGAACACACAGGAACACACAGGAACACTCACACACACACACACAGGAACACACTCACACACACACAGACTCACCTGATGAGGAAATTCCCAGGTTGTCAAACTGCTGTGTCAGCAGTTTGATTTGACCTCAGAACAAACTGATTACAGTCTTTAAACAATCAGAAGAAGAAGAAGAAGAAGAAGAAGAAGGAGTCTGATAAACACCAGAAGAAGATTTATTACATTAAACGTCTAAAACTTTTGTGTACTTTTATTGTGTTTTTCTGGATCGGGCTTTTAGTTCCACAGGTGGAAAGTACATGAACTCAAGTACAAGTATGAGCTTTATGAACTTTACTGAAGTATTTATATTTATGTATTCTACACCTCATACGTTTTTACTGTTGTACTTTTATCTGACAGCTTTCATTACTTTACAGAAACAAGTACAGCAGTACATGTCTGTGTTTAATGCATGAGTAATAATACTCTAATGATATAACATATATTAGTACAACAGTCACAGTCTGAATACTTTAACTATATTTTACTGATTATACTGAAGGGATATTTTACTGTAACAGAGTATTATTACAATGTGGTGTTAGTACTTTTAATGTAACTGAGTACTTTTACACAGTGGTATTAGTACTCTTACTGTCAGAGTATTATCCATGTGTGGTATTCGTACTTTTACTGTAACAACGTATTACTGTGTAGTACTTATCATCATCTTCATCTTCTCTCTTCATGTCTGTCCTCCTTCAGAGGATTCAACATGAATCAAAGCCTCCCTCCCTTCCTCCCTCCCTTCCTTCCTCCCTTCCTTCCTCCCTCCCTTCCTTCCTTCCTCCCTTCCTTCCTCCCTCCCTCCCTCCCTCACCTCCCTTCCTTCCTCCCTTCCCTTCCTCCCTCCATTCCTTCCTCTCTTCCTCCCTCCCTTCCTCCCTCCCTCACCTCCCTTCCTTCCTTCCTCCCTTCCCTTCCTCCCTTCCTCCCTCCATTCCTTCCTCCCTCCCTCCCTTCCTTCCTTCCTCCCTCCCTTCCTTCCTTCCTCCCTCCCTCCCTCCCTCCCTCCCTCTCTTCCTCCCTCCCTCCCTCCCTTCCTTCCTCCCTCCCTTCCTCCCTCTCTTCCTCCGTCCCTTCCTCCCTCCCTCCCTTCCTCTCTTCCTTCCTCCCTCCCTCCCTCCCTTCCTTCCT